>NC_071261.1:26804075-26931575 GCF_023375685.1 Ictalurus furcatus
GTACTTATGATGTGATTTGTTTGTTTGTTTGTTTCCACATTTCATCCTCTTATGGGGGGCTCGGTGGCTTAGTGGTTAGCCTCACACCTCCAGGGTTGATGGTTCGAATCCCCCCCTTCTCCTCATGCTTCAGGGGTTTCCACCGGGTACTCCGATTTTCTCTCCCAGTCCAAAGACATGCGCTGTAGGCTGATTGGCGTTTCAAAATGATCTGTAGTGTGTGAATGTGTGTGCGATTGTGCCATGCAATGGGTTGGTACCCTGTCCAGGGTGTCCCCGGTCTCGTTCCATGGGATAGGCTTCAGGCTCTTCTGTGTGGGATAAGGTGTACAGAAAATGCATGGATGACTGGATGGATGGGTCACGTGACAGCACCTTTATTAATCCCCAATCAATCCTATTTCACACAACAATCCTATTTCAGCAGCATGCATGCAGGGGCACAGAGAAGTAGCGGTGCAATAAAGAACAACATTACATTACAGTGAACTTGTTTTCTTCACATATCCCAGCTTGTTAGGAAGCAGGAGTCAGAGCACTTAGTCAGCCATCATACTGCGGTCTTAGAGCAGAGAGGGTTAAGGGCCTTTAACCATTAAGCCACCAGTGCCCTTTACTAACTAACACCTACAGTAATGAATCAGAGCCTGCAGTGTTCAAATACACACTCCGAGTGCTGATTTTGTTTCAGGCGCCAATAGTGATGAATTAACACGAACAGTGCTGGATTTGCATGTACAGTGTTGAGTTTGTGTCCAGATGGTCTCATGTGAAATCTCAGCGAGTGGTAATCCGTTCCTTTGAATTTTCAGGGTATGTTTTTGATCTCTTTCCAGAGTTTTAGGATTACACTCTACACACACACACACACACACACACACACACACACACACACACACACGTAACATTGCATTTCAGAGTCTTGAGATCAAAATCAATAAACATAGTGATATGGAGGCAGAATGGACACTGGGCTGTCCTGGATATTTAATATCAACTCTTGGAAACCTATAGCTTAATAAATGAGACTAACTCATTTACCTACTCATTTTTTGATGTTACTTCTGTTTATGAGCAAACTTCCCCATTGGTTTATTTGCATTATAATAACCACCCATTATTAGGTAAATATACAGCATACTATTAGATATGATTAGAGCAAAACTCTAATATAAACTATGAATTAATAGTGTCCTCAGTCGGTCATTCCCAAAACTTATTTAGCTGTAACTAACACTAACATTAAATAAATTATTAACAGGAAATCAATCAATCAACCTGTACTGTTTCCTCTACGCATCTATTTCCCTGGAACCTAAGTTCATAAAGCACTATCACACACATATTCACACACTAGGCTTAGTGGTTAGCACATTCGCCTCACACCTCCAGGGTCGGGGGTTCGATTCCCACCCCCGCCCTGTGTGTGCGGAGTTTGCATGTTCTCCCCGTGCCGCGGGGGTTTCCTCTGGGTACTCCGGTTTCCTCCCCCAGTCCAAAGACATGCACGGTAGGCTGATTGGCATGTCCAAAGTGTCCGTAGTGTATGTGAGTGTGTATGTGATTGTGCCCTGCGATGGATTAGCACCCTGTCCAGGTGACCCTGAACCCTGCCTTGTGCCCGATGCTTCCTGGGATAGGCTCAAGGTTCCCCATAACCATGAAAAGGAGTAAGCGGTATAGAAGATGGATGGAATTCACACACTACGGACACTTTGGAAATGCTAAACAGCCTACAATGCATGTCTTTAGAATAGGGGAGGAAACTGGAGTACCCGGGTGAAAACCCCCCAAAGCACAGGGAGACATGCACACAGGGCAGAGGTAGGATTCGAACCCCGAACCCTGGAGGTGTGAGGGTAAGGTGCTAACCATTGAGCCACCATGCACTCAAAATAGGTAATTGATGGCCTATTAAAAGCACTATACTACAAATAATTCATCTGTAATATGAAGTTTTACTCAATCTCTGTGGTAATACTGCAGAGCAATGAATCGCTGTTAAACTGTCTGAGTTGGTGTTTGGACTCAGACAGAAGCTCATCGTAGTTTCACACACGCCCTCTACTGGCGTAGACCCTCTACTACCCTCTACCCTCTACTGGGCAAAAGGAGAAATGTTACCGTATACGTGCGAGCGCGCGCGCGCGCACACACACACACGCGCACACGCACACACACACACACACACACACAGGAACAGACTTCATCCAGACTTAATGAAAAGTTTTATTTGGGAGATTTTGGTTTTCATTGAGCAGTGGTAGGGTGAAAGCAAGTGATCATAGCGGTGAATGAGGGGATGTTGAGGGACACAGAGAGGCAAACTAAGATCAGAGCACTGAGTTTTCAGCCACAGAGACAGACACACACACACACACACACACACACACACACACACACACACAGCAGCTCCTGAAATTTACAGTCTAAGATTGCACAAGGCTGATTAGTTCCTATACTAGATTTTATCCCATCACCATCTCATATCCTGAATGATTATTAGCATCGTTAGGCCTGGTACAGTTCCACATGCACCTGTGGCCAGAAATATCAGACCCTTCTTTCTTTCTTTCTTTCTTTTTTTTTTTTTTTAAATTGAGGACCTTCCAAAATCTCTCACTTGAACAATCACATTTCTTCTCTCTCTCTCTCTCTGTCTTGCTGCCCTCCTCAATCCTGTCCCTTTAGTTCCTAGTAGAATTAACACAGGGTTCGACCGCTGAGCTCTCGTCATTTTCAGTTCATACAAATTCACGAGTTGAGAATGGTTAAGATTAATTTACATAAAAGCCAACATCACTGTTGCTCATCAGCATTCCTGAGAGTTTTAGGTGTCAATTCAACACTGGATCCTTTGTTTGAAGAACCGGTCAGATCAGGTATATGGAGCGTTAGCTACGAGCTGATTCAGCCATGACATTCGTTTGATCACTGCCTCGATCTCTCTGTCTGTCTCTAACCATGGCATTTTCTTCAGCTCTCTAACCTGGCCTAGAAAACACCTTTGTTGTGAATTCAGAAATATTTGTTCACCCCAGGATCTCTGCATTCAGTTACTATGGTTAACACCTTAACATTCCCAGACTTGCATTCCTCACTCTCACAACTGTGTATAACAGAACTGACCAAATCAACACATACAAAAAAAAAAAAAGAAGAGTCTAAATAGAAATATAAGTGATAATGATTTCTACAGACACGGCAAAAGCGTGTGAGACTGTGAGAGCCAGCAAACCTTTTTTACCGCTTCGATACCACTTAATTAAGGCGAGGCTTAGAGACTATAACCTTGGGAGGGGGTTCGCTCTGGAAATCTGCCGAGTGTGACTTTAGGGAAGATTACAGTATTGACGTGAGTTCAGCAGCGCGAGGCGCAGTGACTGCACCGGGGAACTTTAGACACTCGGAGGCACAGGACCAGAATTAGAGATTTTGTGGAAGTCACATGACTTTATTGCGTCATTTGGATTGTATTGATGGTGAGACTGAATTTTTTTCAAATTCAAAATCTGAAACTGATCAGACATTAAGTGTGCGATTCCAGAGAAGCAAAGCGTCCACCTTCGTTCTTCCTTCAGCTCGGGGCTCTGCGGCTTGGGGGGGGGGGTGGGTGGCGTGGGAGGAGGATCACAGCTCACACACAAAATTGAGTTTGGGAGGAAAAGAGCGAGAGAGAGAGAGAGAGAGAGGGATAGAGAGAGAGAGAGAGAGAGAGAGAGAGAAATAACAGAAAGGAAGAACAGGTCCAGGGAGGAGGATGACAAAAGGAGGTTACACAGACTGAAATCTCCAGTTGTGAATGCACACATACAGTGTATTGCAGAGAAAGAAAATATTAAGACTGAAGGCGTTACATTCATTCGAGCTGGTGATTCTGCTGTGCGCTTTTTCTCCTTAAGAAAAACTACAGCAAGAAATTAAAGGGGGGGGGGGGGAATAAATCTATATGCACACAGGACGCATGAAAACGGAAGGGAGGGATTAAAAAGCTAGGGCCATTTGACATCACTTTGTTAGATCGTGTATTCCGGGGCAAGGAAGAAGTGGAGTGACAAGAGGGTAAAGAAAGGGGTAAAGCGAGAGAAAAAGGAGATACGTGACAGAGAAGAGGGACATTTATAAGTCGCTCTCGCCGTAGAGAGCACTGGAGAAGGAGATGTAGTCGAGAGCGCCTGCAGGGATGTCCGGCCCGGTGAACTTGGTCATGCGGCTGATGCAGTACTCGGCCTGCTCTGGGGGAAGCTCCCTGCGCAACTCCTCCACCGTGATGTAGGACTGAGGGAGAGGGAGAGAGAGAGAAGCAGGAGGGGGGATAATTTAGAGTAAAATGGCTACAGTGTTCTTTATATGATGTTATTGTCCTGATACCTGCACTCACAAAATTCACTGCTTCCTATCAAAAAGTATAAATGATCTATAACGATCCGCCTGATTTCTCTAATGTCAGTCGGTGTATGTGTTGGTACGTAGTTGGGTTCACTCACCTTGTCGGAAGCCAGGATCTTAAAGGAGGCCATCACTTGCTCGGCTGTGTCCGTCTCAGCTGTCTCGCGAGTCATGAAGTCGATGAAGGCCTGGAAGGTGACCACGCCCGTGTTGTTGGGATCCACCAGAGTCATGATGCGGGCAAACTCCACCTCACCCTGTGTCACAGGAACAGGTTCGGTTATGAAATTGTGTGTGTGTGTGCGCATGTATGTGCAGGTGTATTAACATATTAACTGTATTGTATGTGTGTCCAGCCTCACCAGATCGTAGCCCATGGAGATGAGACAGGCGCGGAAATCGTCGGGATCCATCATGCCGTTTCTCTTCTGATGAAGGACAGAAATGTAATAATAATTATAGACATTGCATATAATAGACACACACACACATTTTAAATACATAAAATTCCATGTCCACTAGTACATTTTATATTATAATTGACTAAATGATGCTTAATGTAAGTGCTCACAATAAAGGCATATCATTTACGGATTCATTTCTTTCTTTCTTTTTCTTTTTTTTTTTTTTTTTACAAATATGTTATCAATTATTCATCATTTAAAACAAATATGTCAAAATCTACCAAAATTGTATTTATTTATTTATTTCCCATTCCCGGGAACTTCACCGGGGTCGCACTTTTTCTGGAATTAAATCTCAGCTGGCGTTCTGTGTAGTGAGCGTACACAGTAAAGCAGAAATACATGTAGCAGTTGGGATCTGACCCAAATGTGTTAATAAATGTGAAGCATAGCTAAACGTCAGTGAGAGGGAAACTTTTATCAGTTATAAAAGTAGTGATGAATTTATAGTTATGATTTCTTCTGCATTAGCAAAAGTGAACCTTTTTTTACTTGCTGTGGTTTATGTGATAGAAATACATCAGCTAGTGATGATACAGTGACGATGTGTAGCGATCAGTCAAATCTGAATGCAATTTGATGGCCCCAATATACTTTGTGTGTGTGTGTATATATATATATATATATATATATATATATGCACACACACAGTAAAGGTAAAATTACCCAGTGCATTTGTTATCTTTTACAGTCACATGCCTAAACTCTTCTTGTCATCTCTCTCTCTCTCTCTCACCCTGTCGAAATGGTTGAAAGAGGCCCTGAACTCGTTGAGCTGCTCCTGGCTGATGCCCTTAGCATCACGGGTCAGGATCTGGTTCTCCACCTCGTTGATGGTGCGGGCGATGGTGGTGAGCAGCTGCTCCCAGCCCACACGGATATGCTGCAGATGCAGACGGAGAAAATTAGAGACAGGAGTATAAGATTACTCCAGAAAAGAAATGTATAGTGATTATGTGTTATATATAGTATATGAATATAGAAAACTCTTGCAAGCGTCCCACTAAATAACATGTTAAATATCACGTTTCAGCATGTGTGTGTGTGTGTGTGTGTGTGTGTGCGTGTACCTCCATGGTGTAGTTTGTGTGCTTGTTATCGAAAATGATAGCCTCCTGGATGAGCTGGTGGTCTCCCTCCAGTTTGTCGATGTTGGATTTGTAGTTGATGATGTTCTGCTCATAATTCTTCAGGTTGTTCATCTGTTCCTCCAGAGAGCCAGCAATGTCCACAGACACATGGCCGATTTCCTAAACACACACACACACCAATGCAAATGATATTGAATCCATTTACTTTATCCCATTTTTAACTATGCTAACACATCTAACTAAGCAAATCTGGCCCTTCCCGAAGCAAACATGCCCGGCCCATGAGTTTGTTTTGGGGAAAGAAGAAAGAACAAAGGGAGAAAATGGTTGCACAGGGTATCTATGTACTAATGGGATTGATAGCCACTTCTACAGAAGACATCTGTTTTGTCTGTCTGTCTGTCTGCAAGTAGGGTGAAGAAATTTATTAGCATTTCCTTAGTAAAAACCAATGCTAACCCCAGCTAGTGCTTCTCTAATGCTGTTTACTACATTCATCATTTATCGTACTGATAGCTCAGATATACATGAACAAAAAGATCTCTCACTCAAATGCTAATGACTTATATAACGTTATGAAAATGATAATCAAGTAGCCTGTGCTAGCAATCTAGCTAGCTAGCTGAAAAAAGTAGTTAGGGCTTAACATTAAAATAGCTAGCTGGCCAAAACAAATCTAGACACCTGACTAAAATGAATTGTGTACCATGCGGTGTCTCTTTAGTCGATGTGTCTATATCTCCTTCAAAAAAATGCTATACAGGTCATGTTATAAAAACTCAGCTATATCCAGATTAGCATACTTCTCCATTTTCTCTCAGCAAAAACGCACATTTTTATTGCTCTGGAAACTTTAGCGTGGCATGTGCTCACCTTGCTGCTGGTCAGGGACAGGTAAGTGTCATCTCTCATGTCAACAGCTTATTTTATTTATTAAACAAATAAATAAATAAAAAAAATAAGGGACTAATGCGAGATGTCTACAGAACGAAGTCGTCAGCTATGTACCTCCATCTTGGTTTGGATCCAGGGTCCGATGATATTAGCCTGGGCGGCAAACTGCCGCCTCAGCCTCTCGTTGGCCTGCTGTCTGGCAACTTCCTCCTGAAGCATCTGGTCTCTGAGGGGCACCAGCTGCTTCACCTACAGGAGCGACACACACACACACACACACACACACACACACACACACAGGACTAAATGTCACACTGCTGGACCAACACTTTTCTTTAAAAACCTATGAAACACTTATGAAAAACTGCTAATTCTTCAAGCCCTGACTCTCTACTTTCATATGTGCCATTAACCACTATTGTAGTGTGACATCACAAATAAATTCAATGCTGAACACGGGCATTTTTTGGCCTCTTTTTGGGTAAAAAGAGTTAACTCACAGTCTCCCACTTGTTGGTGATGTCTTGAGGGCTGAGGTTGGTGTATGGGTTGATTCCAGACAGCTTGATGCCGTAGGTCTGAGCGATCTTCATGATCTCGTTTATGATACCCATGATGGCCATACGCTCTTTGTCTGCCTCTGGGAGAGTGGCCTTAAACTGGTCGTGAGCTGTGATCAGAGTCTGATGAAGAGGAGGGTGGAAGAGGAAAAAAAAACACACATAGTGAGCATAATATACACAGCACAAAAAAGCTCTTGGTGCATTTTATGTTTTTACGCTCTTAGATATACAAAGGTTCTTTAGAGAGTTAAGGATCCTTAGTGTCCTAAAACAGATTCCCTTGAAACTTTTTCTGAAAGTAAGACTAAAAGAAAAACTCTTAAACTCTTCTAGATTCATCCTTGCTTTTCTAAGTGTGTAACTTGTACTGTATAGTATATTCTGTAGTACATGATATACACAACAGCCAGTCATTGTGGACAGCCAGTCAAGCGTATTAAGGATCGCATACTAGCTATGTACATACTATATGCTAGTATATTTGCTAAATACACACTTTTTCTGACACGATGCAGACGTTGTTTATGTTAAAGGTGCAGTCTGTAATATTTAAAAGTTTCTAAACCTATAATAATAGCAATAATAATATAATAATAATAATAATAATAATAGTAATTATTTTCTTGTAAACACATAGAGCTCTGATTATGAAGTAATTACAAAGCATGGCTACCTGGATCTCCTCAATGCTGTGTACGATAAACATGTCCTGCAGATCCTCCATGGCTCCGTCCATCCAGTTGTTAAATGGTGCTGCCCTCTTCGCAAACTCCAGGTAAAGCTGGTCAATAGTTTCCCATAGTTTCTCCACACGCTGCAGGGGGAGGAACAAACAGCCATTGCTAGGCATTACATTCTAAAAGGGTGAGCCCAACGTTAATTATTCTCCCATAACAGCATGTCCTGAACTGTTTTATTCCTCTGATATTCTACGTATTAAAGAACGATACATTGTACTTTTAATGCTTGAATATTTAGATGTAATGTTGGGGAACGTCTCAGAGACAAGTTCGTCCCTGTTACCACTTACTGTACATTATAGCGGCTATAAATACGTCTCCTTACACAAAACCTCACCGTATCAACGTTTAAATATCTCTGTTAAATAACAGCACGTTTTTAGCTGTTTATTATTATTATTCGGCTTAGTTCATGTAGCGCGTTCACCACACAAGGCCCGTGCGAATGAGTTGTTACTATAGAAACAATAACATACTGTATTACAACGAATCCATTCGTGTAATCTTGTGATTGGAATTACTGCTGGACGAATACTATTGATGGAAAACCAATCGACACGTTCTAACCGTTCGGAAACAGCGCTGTGGTATAAAACATAATATAATCAGAGAGCAATTACTGCAACGATTGAGCGACCTTACTATTAATTTTAAAAACAAAAGGTGTGTGTGATATATTTATTATGCTTGACTGCTCTTCTGCTTTTTGTATTTCATAGCAGATATGTATGTGAACTGTGAATTTTACACAGTATAGCCGTCCTTCAGGTATAAAATAGTGTAAAATAGTGACAGAATGGAGCGTCAGCTTCACTGAAAGTGCCAAATAATTCTCATGTGGCTTAGGTATGATATCCCAGCTAACCATATTCTTTCAAAATTAACATACGTGATATTTGTAGTTGATATAACGGATTTGAAACTGGAGTGAATCTGAAAACAATTATCCATGGTGTTGAATGGTGGTTAATAATAGGGTGTGTGTGTGTGTGTGTGTGTGTGTGTGTACCTCCAGAGCATCTCTCCTCTTCTGGGTCAGAGTGCCCAGGTTGTCCCACTGGTCACAGATGGCCTGGCAGCGAGCGTTCACAGTAGCAGCATCATGGTAATCTAGTTCACTGAACACACCCACAAAACACATTTTGCGAATGAGCCAAGAATAAAAACTTTCACCCTTCCGCTTGTACGGTGCATGGTAAATGTCGATCTGCCATTGATCCGACTACGTATACTGTACGTGTATAATAAAACCTGAGTTGACTTGCACTGAATAAAAGCATGTGACAAACATGGGAGACGTGTTTGTAATAATGTCCCTTAAATGCCAACGTCTTTTGTACGACTCGTTTGTTTCATTTGAATACAATATGAAAAGCACTGAGTCATGCTGATTTGGCTTCTCTTTGCCTTCTTCCCACCCCCTCATCTCTCTTTCTTTCTCTTTCCCTTTCTCTCACTTGAGCTCCTGGGCGATAGCGGCGATCTGCTCCACTCTGTCCTGGTGGGCGGCAAGGTCACTCTCAAACGCCTCGTGCTTCCTCATCAGAGCCCTGATCTCCATCAGAGATGCAGACTCATAGTCCTTCTGAGACAGCAAGTCTTCCTTTCCTATAAGAGAGGTGAAATTTTGTGAGAGATGCGGACATTTTGTGACGGTTATGATTTTAAACGATTTTAAAGTCGGAACCGGACGTGTGTTTACCTGCGGTCCAGGACTCGTGGAGATTGCACTTCTGCTTGAACTTCTCAGCCAGGTGGTCCAGTCTCTCCAGGCGGCGGATCTCGGTCAGCAGCCACTCCTCGTAACCTTTCTCAACCTGTTCCAAGCCTTTCCATGCATTGGCAATGTCCTGCACACACACACACAAACACACACACACACTCCTAAGCACTACATTCGGTGCACAGCAATGTTATCAAGAACAGATGATTGAAATGATAAATATTTTCGTTTCTGCTTGGAAATTTCCAATGTGTAATCTTTCAACATACCGAAACCATCTTTCCTTCAGAGGGCATGAAGGCGGGTCTGTTGCTCAGCCTCAGTTTGGTCTGCAGGGTGTTGAAGTTGATTTCCAGCTGGCATTTTTCCTGCACGCGTGGCGGCTTGTGCACACGGCGGTAATCTCTGAAGTCCTCCAGCTTCTGCTGCATGGCACGCATGGTCTGCTCCGCAACACGGTTCTCCAGCCATGGGATCGTCCGACGGATCCACTCCAGCAACTACAGCAGAGACGGATTGGTAATCGAGAGGAAATAAAAAAGACAAAAAAACAAAAGCGACTAATGAGACGGAAAAAAACAAAGTGACCAAACAGAAGGAGGGACACCAATAATAAGGAAAAGGTGGAAAAGTTCAAATATAAACGCGTCGTATAAATAATATTCCTCCAGTTCCATATGGAGCTCCCATTTAGAGTCTCACATCGTCAATAAACCATTTCAGTGATGCAGATGAAAGCTGAAACGTCCTCTCCACTGAATATCGTTCATTAAATGAGGTGCGTGTGTAAACCATAGTCATTAACTCGCCTCACTGGCCAGTTTCTCATACTCCTCCATCAGCCTCTCATTCTCCTGGTTCACTGCCAGGACTTTACAAATCCTGTTAGCAGCAGTTTCAGCCTACAGAGAGAAAAAGAGAGAGAGCGGGAGAGACAGGAAAAAAGAAATGAGATCGAAAGGGTGAGTAATGTAGTAAGGGGTTTGAACTGAGTGGCTGAGATTAGACTCTCCTCTGTGTCTAGAGAACAAGCTGTTCATTTGGTACCTGCTCAGCTCCAGCGAAGGCGTGATAGAAGCAGGACACGTAGGTCATGATGGCCTTCTCATCAGGCTTCGGAGTGTTCACAATATCTGAGAGGGACCGAAATATAGACTGAAAATACAGCACGCTGTGAAGAGTGTCAGCTTATATATGAGTCACAACCGTTTTGGAGAATCTGAAGTGACAACACGAATTAAACCAACTGTCGTCCATGGTGCTTCCAATAGCGTCGACGGAAACCTTAAGTATGCACACAAACCGAATAGAAAATGTCAGCCAGCGCCGATTCTACAGTTTGAGTGCTCTCATTATGTAAATGACGTGATTTTATATTCTGTCGTTTTGCAAACACTTACAGGTAGAAAGCAATGCGTGTATACAACTGAGCAGTTAAATATCTTACGTGCTGAGATATCACTGCTCTTTCACTAAGAGCTTTAGGACGTGATAATATGTATGAACAGGCAAAGTTTTCGTTATGATGTAGTATAAAGTTCATGCTTGCTGTTTGTCAACTGATTTTATATCGTGGAATTTCCAGTGGAAACAGGAAGTCTGCGAGGCACTCTTTCTGAAAGCCTGTTTGAAATTGTTTAACAGTGCATCTCAGTACCAGAAATGTACATTATGTCCAAATTTCATTCCTGCTCATGTGGTAGATTTGTACAGAACTGCTGCTGTAATCATAAACATTGCTCCTGTGCTCCTCCCAGGACTCGTAGTCACAACCTGATCACCTTTCAACAAATTTAGTACACTCTGACTTTATTACGAGCGGTATGACTCATTATCCCATGATCTGGCGTCACCCAGATGACGACAATTTCCAGTTCAGTCTGGTTTCTATCAAGATACCTTCCGCATGTCTTCTCAGGGAGTTTTTCCTTGGGCTGTTATCTCATTAGGGAACTAGATTTACATCTGGATTTCTGTAAAGCTGCATTTTGACCAGGTCTGCTGATAAAAACGCAAAAGAAATAAAACTGAAGTGAATGAATTTGGACTCATGGAATTTTCTCGGTTTGGGATGCACTGTTTGAGCTGAAACTTCACAGACACATTCTGGGGACAACTGAAACTTCTATTTTAAGCCTTTTTACAAGATGTAATATGTCTCCTTTAAGGCGTTAGTACGATGTTAGAATGACGTTAGGGCGTTAGTATGATGTTAGTATGACATTATGATGTTAGTACGATGATAGAATGACGTTATGACGTTAGTACGATGTTAGTATGACATTATGACGTTAGTACGATGATAGAATGATGTTATGACGATGTTAGAATGACATTATGACGTTAGTACGATGTTAGTATGACATTATGACGTTAGTACGATGATAGAATGATGTTATGACGATGTTAGAATGACATTATGACGTTAGTACGATGTTAGTATGACATTATGACGTTAGTACGATGATAGAATGATGTTATGACGATGTTAGAATGACATTATGACGTTAGTACGATGTTAGTATGACATTATGACGTTAGTACGATGATAGAATGATGTTATGACGATGTTAGAATGACATTATGACGTTAGTACGATGTTAGTATGACATTATGACGTTAGTACGATGATAGAATGATGTTATGACGATGTTAGAATGACATTATGACGTTAGTACGATGTTAGTATGACATTATGACGTTAGTACGATGATAGAATGATGTTATGACGATGTTAGAATGACATTATGATGTTAGTACGATGTTAGTATGACATTATGACATTAGTATGATGATAGAATGATGTTATGACGTTAGTACGATGTTAGAATGACATTATGATGTTAGTACGATGTTAGTATGACGTTATGACGTTAGTACGATGATAGAATAACGTTATGACGTTAGTACGATGATAGAATGACGTTATGACGTTAGTATGATGATGGAATGACGTTATGACGTTAGTAGGATGTTAGAATGATGTTATGACGTTAGTAAGATGTTAGAATGACGTTATGACAGTAAGATGTTAGAATGACGTTAGTACGATGTTAGAATGAAATTATGGCATTAGTACAATGTTAGAATGACGTTATGACGTTAGTATGATAGTACAATGTTAGAATGATGTTAGAATGACGTTATGGTGTTAGTATGATGTTAGAATGACGCTATGACATTAGTACAATGTTAGTACAATGTTAGTACAATGTTAGAATGATGTTAGAATGACGTTATGGTGTTAGTATGATGTTAGAATGACGCTATGACATTAGTACAATGTTAGTACAATGTTAGAATGATGTTAGAATGATGTTAGAATGACGTTATGGTGTTAGTATGATGTTAGAATGACGCTATGACATTAGTACAATGTTAGTACAATGTTAGTACAATGTTAGAATGATGTTAGAATGACGTTATGGTGTTAGTATGACGTTAGAATGACGCTATGACATTAGTACAATGTTAGTACAATGTTAGAATGATGTTAGAATGACGTTATGGTGTTAGTATGATGTTAGAATGACGCTATGACATTAGTACAATGTTAGTACAATGTTAGTACAATGTTAGAATGATGTTAGAATGACGTTATGGTGTTAGTATGATGTTAGAATGACGCTATGACATTAGTACAATGTTAGTACAATGTTAGTACAATGTTAGAATGATGTTAGAATGACGTTATGGTGTTAGTATGACGTTAGAATGACGCTATGACATTAGTACAATGTTAGTACAATGTTAGTACAATGTTAGAATGACGTTATGATGTTAGTACAATGTTAGTACGATGTTAGTACGATGTTAGAATGACATTATGGCGTTAGTACGATGTTAGTACGATGTTAGAATAATTTCTTTCAGCATATGGCCATGTCATTCTTTTCACCTGTTGTTTATGATATAATTTATGTAATTTTATATGATTTAATAATATAATTATAATATAAGTGTTATTCACTTGTTGATATAAGAAAAATAATTATCACCTGCCAATCAATCAGAAACACATGTAAAACAATTTCACAGTGTTTTATATAATCAGTCCAATGTTCTCCTGTCATGCATGCAAGTGCTGGCTGGGTCTCAGTCCTGCATCCTCACCTTCAGCGTCCAACATTTTGGGGATGTCCAGATATTTCTCAGCTACCTCGAATGCTGTGTTCAGGTTTCCAATGGGGTCGTCCTTTACAAGCACAACACCAAAAAAGAAACGGAAAAAAAAAAGAACAGTTTAAACACAGTCATTGCACAAATCTGCATCAGGAAGACGTGCACAAAAGAAGAAATATAAGAAATGAAAAAGAGAGAAGAAGGAAGAGAGAAAGCACCTTTCTCAGTTTGGAGTAGTCAATGAGGTCAGGTCTGTGCCTGTGGATGAGGGCGCACAGAGCGAGGCCATCCTTCCAGCTAAACAGCCATGACAAGGAGAGGAAGAGGGATGGAGAGAGAAACAGCACAGGAAAGAGAGAGAGAAAGATGAGGAGAATAAGTCACACAGTACGAAAGCTGGAACAATGCATCAGGAAACTGCAGCAGGGACGGAATATAGGAAATAGAGGCAGTTCGAAATTAACCACCGATGTGACATCATTTTGAGAGTCTGACTCATTATCTGACTCTCACCTGATGTGGAAGTTCTGTACATTAACGTTCCTGTAGGGGGCAGTCTTCCTCTGGCACCACAGCAACAGACCCTCTTTAGCAGAGGTCTCTACATGGGTGAGACACACACACACACACACACACAAACACACACACATCATGTTTTTCTTAGCTTGGTTGTGACATAATTCTTTAACATGATGATGTCATTTTAATTTCATTATACACATTATATAGATCAACCAAAATGTAAGTATTAGTTATGTCAGGGTGATTCTCAATTCTCAGAGTAATTACAGAAAGAGATATATATTTACATATATCTAAAAACAGGTGAATCAATCCCATTTTTCTTTTTTTTTCTATTTTCTATAATATATTCCATCCATCCATCCATCCATTCTCTGTACCGCTTATCCTACACAGGGTTGTGGGGAGCCTGGAGCCCATCCCAGGGAACTGGGGAGACGGAGCAGAAGACGGAGGACACCCTGGACAAGGTGCCAACCCATCACAGGGCACATTCACACACTACGGACAATGTGGAAATGCCAATTACAGCGCATGTCTTTGGACTGGGGGAGGAAACCGGAGTAACTTGAGGAAACCCCTGAAGCACAGGGAGAACATGCAAACTCTACGCACACAGGGTGGAGGTGAGATCCAAACCCCGAACTGTGGCGGTGCGAGGCAAACGTGATAACCACTAAAGCCACTGGCTTTTCTTTATCCTGCGAGTTTCAAATTTAACAACCGCTGATATCCCAGTCCTGATACACACCTCTATAGTCATGTGTACTGAATTACACCTGATACTGATCTCATACTAACATCCTCACAGTCCCCGAGTGGCTCTTGCTGTGTCTACATATTATTTAAGACAATTTGGGTCCGGTGTTTGCACGTTAGTCATCATTGTACACAACCACACTATTAAATGCATCAATGAATCAGATTAGATATCAAATGAAATCATATTTGATATCTGAACTGGCCAGTATGAGCCTCGGGACTGACACTGTAAAATGTGTCCGATATGAACAATTTCATGTTAACGTAGACACAATTCCCTTCCAGCATAATGATCACTCTCACAGTTCCTACACGTTTCCTTTGGTACGATGTGGGCAGAATGACACTTTCCCCTCAAATTAATTTCTCACTGGATTCAAGTCTATTCAGTGTCCAAAACTTTCTGTAATACAGCTCTATTATGATGGTACAAATGAATGCTGGTATACTGCTGTGTGCTGAAGAGACAAAAGCGGAATATTCACCGGGTAATTACATGCACGCTGTGTGAACTCTGTCTTTCGTTCAATTACTTTTAAACAATAGCGCATACAAACGCATTCCAACGATGACAGTTTTACAGTGTACGAGTTACAACTGACAGCCTGAATGTGTACCTTCCACTGAGATGTCCTGGATAGCGAAACGGAGGATGATGGTCCAGATCATTCCGAGAGTCATTTTCACGTTACCATCAACAATCTCTGCACAGAGACAGGGGGGAGATGGGGCGAGAGGGGGGGGAGGGGGAGAGAGAGGGGGGGAGCGAGGGGGGAGGGAGAGAGGGGGGAGATGGGGAGAGAGAGGGGAGGAGAGGGGTAGAGAGAGGGGCCAAGGGGGGAGAGGGGAGAGAGAGAGGGGGGGTGAGAGAGGGGGAGAGAGAGGGGGGAGAGAGAGAGAGAGAGAGAGAGAGAGGGTGAGCGGGGGAGAGGGGAGAGAGAGAGGGGGTGAGAGAGGGGGAGAGAGAGAGAGAGAGGGCGAGCGGGGGAGAGGGGAGGGGGGGGCGAGCGGGGGAGAGGGGAGAGAGAGAGAGAGAGGGGGTTAGAGAGAGAGGGGGAGAGAGAGGGGGAGCGAGAGGGGGGGAGAGAGAGGGGGCGAGGGGGGAGAGGGGAGAGAGGGGGGGTGAGAGAGGGGGGGGAGAGGGAGGGGGGAGACAGGGGGTGGGGGGGAGAGAGAGAGAGGGGGTTAGAGAGAGAGGGGGAGAGAGAGGGGGAGCGAGAGGGGGAGAGAGAGAGGGTGCGAGGGGGGATAGGGGAGAGGGGGGGTGAGAGAGAGGGGGGAGGGAGAGAGAGAGGGGGGAGGGGGAGACAGGGGGAGGGGGGAGGGGGAGAGGGGGAGAGACAGGGAGAGTGGGGGAGAGAGAGAGGGGAAGAGAGAGAGAGAGAGAGAGAGGGAGAGAGAGAGAGAGAGAGAGAGAGAGAGACATCCACAAAAAGCTGGAGTAGGAATAATGCAACAGTAGCAAATGATGCCACACAGGCAGCTGAATGAAAACATAAGCGCTCATTCACACATACACACAGGTCCTTACCTTCAGCTCCAATGGACACCAGTTTTACTCCCTTGCTGCAGATGTAATCCAGAGCCTTGTTCACGTTGGCAATTTTGTGGAATCGCATCTTGCCCTTGTCGGGTTTGGGCAATCTTTCACCTGTCGATCATCAGATTAGCACTTATCACCAATCATCAACCTCAACACAAACTCACACAGCTGCTTGATTCAGACTTCAGTCAGATGCCAATGAACAGAAACGAAGGATGGGAAATTATATCCGTTAACATCCCTCCATAGTAGAATTACAGTAACGCTAAGTTGTCGTTGTTGTTGTTATTGTTGTTCTTTAATCCTTATCTGTTTTTTTAGTAGTATTTATCAAGACAAGTGCATAATAGTACATTCAATAAAAACTAATGGTGAACCCACAACCCATACCCACACCCTTCATCTTCAAGACAGAAGGAAAAGAAAGAAAGGAAAGAAAGAAAAACAAACACACACAGAGTCATTCCTCTCTCCAATAGGTATCCTCCCTCTTCCCGTTGGGAATCATTAGAAGTCAACTATAGCGCATCACCACTAGTATCAGGGGAGCAGGGCAATCTTCTCATGAAGTCTAAGAAAGGCTTCCAGGTCAGTTGGTGTTGTTTAGTGTAAATGATTTTCAAAACACTGAAGCATCTAGTGAACGTTCATGTAAACCTCTGTCAATATTGCATCAGTACAACTGCTTTGGTTCATGAGCTTCCATTTGCAGCGAGGTGAAATCACAGATCGTAGATGATTAAATGCTGATGTAATGGCCTACCAAAAGCAGAGGTTCATTTTTAATGTAGGTTGATGTCGATACACTGGCAGAATCTCACTATAGAATAATCTGAATGTTGCCATATGGTTGAAATTCAGTCAGCTGCGTTTAATTAAATGTGAAGTTTTAGCGGAAGTGTCCCCGCGTTCTGCTGGTCCGCGCCTGTCTGTTGTTCCAAAGTCCAGTGTGGTCATTTACTGTACATTTTCAACTAGGAAATCACACACATCCCCAGTGAGAAACCCTGGGGTTACACATTACTCTTTTTGTATCGATTTAAACTTTTATAAAAACAGTTTTACGAAAATAACAGAACTTTTAGCATAATTCTGCTATGTGATACCTTCCCATCCCTCTTCTAAACATACAACACTGCACTGTGAGGGACTATATTGTTTTTCGGACACGTGATGCTCTATAGCAGGGGTTCTCAAATGTTTTGCAGCTTTAAATGCGCACATTAAGGTTACAACCCTGGTCCTTGAGAACCAAATCAGCAGTAGCAGAGAAAACACTGAACTGTGCAAGCTAACAATTAAAGCGGAGGTGTATTAAGCCAATCAGGTTTGGGGCTCATTGCTACGGCTGAATTTCTTTTTCTGTCTCTTTCAGGTGGCACGTGGAGTTAGACGGCGGTAGGTTTAATGATAATGATAATAATGAGTCTTTATTAATCACATATACATTTCAGCACAGTGAAACTCTTTTCTTCGCATACCCCAGCATGTTAGGAGGTTGGTGTCAGAGCGCAGGGTCAGCTATGATACAGCGCCACTGGAGCACAGAGGGTTAAGGGCCTTGCTCGAGGGCCCAAGAGTGGCAGCCTGGCAGCGCAGGGACTTGAACCCCCGACCTTCCAATCAGTAACCCAAAGCCTTAACTGCCAAGCCACCACTGCCCCACTGCCCCATATTTTGAGGTATATGGCGGTAGGTTTGAGCTATATGGCGGTAGGTTTGAGGAATATGGCGTTAGGTTTGAGGAATATGGTGTTAGGTTTGAGCTATATGGTGGTAGGTTTGAGGTATATGGCGGTAGGTTTGAGGTATATGGCGGTAGGTTTGAGGTATATGGCGTTAGGTTTGAGCTATATGGCGGTAGGTTTGAGGTATATGGCGGTAGGTTTGAGGTATATGGCGGATGGTTTGAGCTATATGGTGTTAGGTTTGAGCTATATGGCGGTAGGTTTGAACTATATGGCGGTAGGTTTGAGGTATATGGCGGTAGGTTTGAGCTATATGGCGGTAGGTTTGAGGAATATGGTGTTAGGTTTGAGCTATATGGCGGTAGGTTTGAGGTATATGGTGGTAGGTTTGAGGTATATGGCGGTAGGTTTGAGGTATATGGCGTTAGGTTTGAGCTATATGGTGGTAGGTTTGAGGTATATGAGGGTAGGTTTGAGCTATATGGCGGTAGGTTTGAGGAATATGGTGTTAGGTTTGAGCTATATGGCGGTAGGTTTGAGCTATATGGCAGTAGGTTTGAGGTATATGAGGGTAGGTTTGAGCTATATGGTGGTAGGTTTGAGGTATATGGCGGTAGGTTTGAGGTATATGGCGGTAGGTTTGAGCTATATGGCGGTAGGTTGGCGGTATATTGTGGGAGGAGGAGTTATATGGCATTTTGGACAGAACACATTAGTCCAGGTTGACTAGTTTTTGCGTTATTCAGGTTTGGATTAAACCCGTGGAACAAGTCAAACAGGCTATAACTATAACTATGCAACTAAATAAAAAAAACAATCATTTTGGACCTCCCTGGCTGTACTTCACAGACCTGTGGAGGTCTCTGGAGACCATTTTGAGAATCCATGCTCTAGACGTTTAATAAATATGTAAAAAAAAATATATTGTTATAACTGCTCTTGGCACTGTAATGATGAATGTTGGTCTTCATAAAGTGCCTCATTAGCATAATACAAAGCTGTATCTCCTAGTAGGTGTATATTAGTTGGTTAAATTGAACGAATAATCCAAGTTCCCTTTTGAAACAGATATTTGTACTGTTTGGTTGAAGCAAGCTTATGTTTTCAAATTTGGACATATTGAATGTAGCCGAATAAAAATACTTGGGCTTTTCTGACATATGGTCACTTGTATTTTAAATTATTTATTCGTGGTTATTCTGAGTGTTTACAGTGCCTTTATGTGATTTATTATTAACAGCTTTTTTTTTGGAGGATCTCGTTGCTATTTCGGACTTGCGGTCGTGTCAGCACGGATACCTGAGATGACCTCGAGCAGCAGCATGAGCTTGAGGCCATTTCTGAAGTCCTCTTCAATATTCTCGATCTGAGTGCCAGCCTTCCGCAGGTGAGAGTTACACCAGGCTGTGAATGTCTGACACACACAGAAAGGAAGAAAGAAAAGAAAAAAGAAAGACACAAAAGATAAAAAAGATTTGAGTGACAGGTATAAAGTAAAAATGAACCCCCCCCCCCTTCAGACCCTAGTCTACAAATTACTGCTATTTTGAGATTCACTTCGGAATAATGAATCAGACACTTTCACTTAACCGATCCTAGCTGAAACGATTTCAGCTCGCGGTGCTGCCAATGCGTCACGCAGGAACGCAGGCTGTTATTATAGAGCAGAACCCACGTCTGCAACGGCGTGTCTGCTTCCAGCGAGCGAGGTTCCTCTGAACCTCAATCCAACCGTGTGGGCGTCCGGGCCACAGCGGCAGTGCTGTGCTAAAACTGAGTTTGTGTTTGTCTATGTGTGCGCTGAGCGATCGTTATAAAAGAGCATTAAAGGAAGTTTGAAGACGTCAAGTGTAGGAGTAGATGATGTATCAGCGAGAGAGAGAGCGAGATAGAGAGAGAAAGAGAAGAAGAAAGAAAGAAAGGGAAATGACAGGAAGAGATCGGAAAGGCTTGACAAAGATAAAGAGAGAGGTGAAGGAGGAAAGAAGGGAGTGGTGAGGCGAGATTTAGACTAAATGTGGGTTCCAGCGATCACTCTGGCGTTTAGCAAGGATGGGGCAGTACGGTACTTTAGGTACAGAGAAAGGAAAATAGAAAAGAAAGCTTTTGAGAAAAAGTCCTGTGGAGAGGTGGAGCTGTGAAAAGGGGAAACGGTAGGAATGGAAATGATGGAGGGGTGAAGGAGTCTAAATCGGGGAGATACAGGACACCAGAGAGACAGCTGAGAGAGCAAGATCCCAAAATGGCAGAGAGAGAGAGAGAGAGAGAGAGAGAGAGAGAGAGAGAGAGAGAGAGAGAGAGAAAGATTTCTATAAACTGAGCCAGTGTGTCTTAAACTCAAAATGAGTTCAATGCTTCTAAATAAAACTGATCTTCCTATGCATGAGCTCTCTCTCTCTCTCGCTCTGTGTGTGTGTGTGTATGTGTGTGTGTGCAGCTGTTAAGTGCAGTCATCCACCCCCACCTGCTGTTCGCTTTCGCCTCTCCCATCCGATCTTTAAAAATGAGGTCATCTACAATCAGCAGGGAGAGAATGCCTGTCCAGATATTTATGCCCCCCTCCTTACCCCCTTAACCCCCCACCTCCAACCCCAACTGCCCACATTCTTGCTTCACTCCTCCTCTGAAGATAAAGCAGTTACAGCCTGCGCTTATCATGACTCTAATGGTAATACCGCTAGTGACCACTAGGGGCAGCCTGGCTCCATGGAGAGAACTCCGTAACCCTGAACATTTCATCTCACACGATTTGCTGAAACATATTCAAGAAATAGATTTCTTGAAATATTTGATATATTTAGTGTTTGTGTGTGAGCTGGATGAGAGTGAGGAATTGGAACTGACACCTTTACCCTGCTCATTTGTGTACACACTTTTTTCACACCGCTAAAGTACAAGGCTGTTCTCTTTCCTCCTCCTCCGTCCTCTTCCTGTCCATCATCTCTATTTCTCTTATACGCATAAAACTCCCTCCTGTGAGACTGCAGGTAAGTAAGATGTGTGTGTGTGTGTGTGTGTGTGTGTGTGTGTGTGTGTGTGTGTGTGTGTGTGAGTGTGTGAGAGAGAGAGAGAGAGAGAGAGACAGATTCTGAGATTATATCTTATATTTACAACATTTATTTGTCAGAAGTCTTTATCCAAAGATCAGTTAAGGATGAATTGAGCCTCATGTTGAGTTAGTACACACTGTCTCAAATCCAGTGCTTTAAGTGGGGGGAAAAAAATTATATTCACGTTATAATAATAACAACGAGTCTTTATTGGTCATATATAAATTACACCACAGTGAAATTCTTATTTTCTTCATATCCCAGCATCTTAGGAAGTTTGGGTGAGACATGATCCAGTGCCCATGGAGCAGAGAGGGTTAAGGGCCTTGCTCAAGGGCCCAACAATGGCAGCCCAGCAGTGCCGGGGCTTGAACCCCCGAACTTCCTTAACCGCTAAGCCACCACTGCCCCATGTTGGTGTGTGTATCGGCTAATAATTAAATATTACATTCTGAATTTCTATAGTGAATAAAAGATACTACGAGATATGGCTGATTTTCCCAACACACATTTATTTACTCAAAGGAACATGTTAATACCTTATTCAGAAAAGCCAGTGAATGGAGATATATGCGCACGCTCAGTTCTCGAGGAACCGTGGGTACTGAGAGATGTTTATATAGGCTGGGTATATAGGAACGGACACTCAGACATACTTCCAATTAGGGATGTCACGATACCAAAAATCTAGTAGTCCACCGAAAGTACACAATACTCAATACCAAAGTTGATACCACGGTGTGGTGTGTGTGTGTGTGTGTATATATATATATATATATTTAATAAAATAAACTCCTGGAGGACAGCCTCCTCTGGCTAATATTGGCAGAGAGAGAGAGAGAGAGAGAGAGAGAGAGAGAGAGAGAGAGAGAGAGATTTTGGTTATCAAACACTGTCTGTCAATGACTAATAAAACAGTGCTAAGTGCTAATAACAAGTGCTAAGGTGCACTCCTAAACACACGCACAGACACACACACACACACACACCCTTTATACCCTGAATACAAGCATTAGTTTAATTTCACTGATATGGTGGCAGGCAAAAAAGATTTATTAAAAGCATGAACATGTGAATAATTATAAGTGACATTAGGCTACATGTTGCTGACAGGACACGGGCTGAATGGCGATGCATGGTGGAACGTTCGGAGGTAGTTTATAACACTGCAATGTGTTAGCGTCGTTAGCAAATAACGCTATCGCTAACATTACATGGAGCATAACGTTAGCTGGTTTCACGGCCACAATGCCAGCTGCCTCAAACGAACATAATACAGGACCGTCTTTCAGGTGCTTCGCCAAATTCCAGGTGTTTCCTCACTTTGTTTGAAATGAACGATAGCATCGGTTACACACCGGCAACCGACGCTACCTTTCCTCTCTATGAGCTTTCCTCTCTCTGCCTCTCAACGAGTCGGGGCGGAGCTAAACTTGTCGCCATTTCTGTAGTTTTTCCCGTGTGCTTGTAGGTGTTCTTCTTCTGCTTCAACTTCTTCTTCTTCTTCTTTACCACTTGTGGATCGACTAAAACACTTGTGCGTATTTGCTGCCCCCTTCAGTTCCGGAAGAGCTGCAACCTTGGTACTGTCATTACCAACAGTACCCAGGCTACTGCAGAAAAACAAGTACCGTCACGTTTTAAGAATGTTGGTACCGACTTGGTACCGAAGTATCGGTTCTCGTGACACCCCTACTTCCAACAACCACGAATACAGGAATATTCCGACACCTGTACGCATGTAAACATCGTATGTGGAATATGTCTGTAACCCGTATGTAGACCTTACACGGAATTTGAACGTAGTCATTGTCTGACTCACGCAATCTCTTTGTGCCCTTTTGGAGCCAGGCCAACATCACCGGCATTAACGTTACTGAGCATTAATGTTACGTTACTTAGACTAGTATTAACGTTACGTTACATTACATAATGATAGACTAGCATTAACGTCATTTATCTGGAAACTTCTTTTTTATTTATTTATTTTTTAAATGTTTTTATGTTCTCACTTCTTGTGAGAAGTCCCGGTGTGCAAGAAAAAGTCCCGGTATGCCAAAGAGTACAATGTAGACGTGCCAGTGAGTACCGGCCCATTTCGAGCACTGCTCAGATCCGCAGACTATAGTACCTGATTTGGAAAGATTCATACAGCCTTTTTAAACTGTTTCTGAATTTTCACCAGACCGGGTTATTAAACAGTACGTTTTAATTCTTCTGCTTTAACATATGGGATTTTTTTTTTAAAAATTAAATTTGTTCATTACAATGTTTTATCAAAGTACAAATAAAAATGTGCATTTCTATATATTTAAAACTTTACGCTTCCAGTACCTTTTTGTATTTAAAATGACATCAGAAGCCCCTCTGCGTGTGTACACTGTGGTATGAAATTGTACTGTCCTTCTTTTTTTTGTTGATAAATACTATAAATAAAATAATATTGTCATTTCTGACCATAGAAAACGATCACAAGCCTAAGATCCTGTTTACACCTGATCACTTCGTATGTCGTGCATCTATAATGCACCCTGATAGGATTTCGACCTATACAAATCCGAACAAACAAAAATGTTCGCCGTGCCGCACATTAATACGCAAATCAGCTCCTTCCATTTGAACAGCTTACAGCGACGTTCTGCATTCATTTCGCTGTTTTACTCATTTGCTTTCTTTATGAACAAAGATGGCTGCTGCGCTAAAAAACACGATTCCTCCAGTCTCTCGAACATGCGTGAATGTGCTTCGAAGAGACAGACTCGTGATTAAAAACGTGTCTCGGTCTTTCTGAAGCATCGGTAGAGTTTATAATGTGTTCTGGGTGTATTTACGCATTCGTTTTAACATGTGGAACATCTCTAACCGAACCGATACCTCGAGATGAAAGTGAGCAGGGTCTAGACGTCCACTGGAATGTTCTTCAATCGCTCTTATATATAGCACATAACACAGTGAAGTAGAGAAGACAGAATGAACAAATTAGCAATGAGGTCATTGTCATGAAAAGAACACAGTGATATGAAATGGTACACACCACTAATAATGACATCTATCACTTTCACACACACAGTCAGGTATCCCTCAGTGTGTGTTACGCTCCTCCGTGGAAGGTATTCTCACCTTTCTAAACCTCCACAGCCTCACTGTATACACACACACTCACACACACTCACACACACGTTACAGTAAATAGCTTTGATGTGGTTGGAACGCTGTGATTAGTCTGGCCATGTGTTCGCTCCGTCTGCCCTGAACACACACTTGTTTACTGAGAGCTGCTGGATGTGGGATCGTCACCACCATAATGTAAAACTTCCTTCTGTCTGTAAGCCACGCCCCCAATGTTCCATTCGACTGAAACGGTTCAAAACATTTATACGTTCGAAAGAGAGGAAATACATGTATATTTCAAATATATATATTTCCACAGTTTTCTTCATTATTTTGGGAAAATGCGGTCTCAACAGGTACATGTATTTTTCAGGGTGCATTAATTTTACTCAATACAATATGATGTGTCCTAGAATAGATGTTATGTATAAGCTGCACTATAACATTACGTTATAATATGCCCTACGTACTGAGCATAGACTATGTAGTAAAAAAAACATAAACAAGTTGTAGTTTAAGTTGCTGGTGCCATTTTTCTGAGCAGCTAAACCATGGCGCTAAGGACAGAGCTGTAGCGCTGCAGAAATGCGATAGGATTCGCTGAAATTAGGACTGATGCACAAAAAGGGAAAACAAAAACGGGAAAAAAAGGTTCAAATGATTTTTGAAAATTGTCGCCGTTAATCTCCATGTAGATGCTTTACCTAAGCCGTGATTAATGAATATCCCTGCTGAAATATCCGGCTCAGTCTCACACGCTATCAGCTGCCAAAACACAGGCCGAGCTGCAGTCTGAAATAACGCAGCGTCAGAGACCAGTGATTTTTATTCCTCCTTTCATTCCTACTGCGATGGAATAATAACCTGCTGCACCACACCATATCCAGCACAACACTTCTCCCTCTCTCGCTGTCTGTCTCTCTCTCTCTCTCTCTGTCTCTCACTCTCTCTCTGTCTGTCTCTCTGTCTCTCTCTTGCGCTCTCTCTCTGTCTCTCTCTCTCTCTTGCGCTCTCTCTCTGTCTCTCTCTCTCTTGCGCTCTCTCTCTGTCTCTCTCTCTCTTGCGCTCTCTCTCTGTCTCTCTCTCTCTCTCTCTCTCTCTGTCTCTCTCTCTCTGTTTCTCTTTCTCTCTCTGTCTGTCTCTCTTGCTCTGTCTCTCTCTCTCTCTCTCTCTGTCTCTCTGTCTCTCTCTCTCTGTTTCTCTCTCTCTCTCTCTCTGTCTCTCTCTCTCTCTGTCTCTCTCTCTCTCTCTCTCTCTGTTTCTCTTTCTCTCTCTGTCTGTCTCTCTTGCTCTGTCTCTCTCTCTCTGTCTCTCTCTCTGTCTCTCTCTCTGTTTCTCTCTCTCTCTGTCTCTCTCTCTCTCTTTCCATGTCTCTGTCTCTCTATCTCTGTCTGTCTCTCTTTCTCTCTCTGTCTCTTTCTCTCTCTCTCTCTGTTTCTCTCTATCTCTCTCTGTCTATCTCTCTGTCTCTCTCTCTGTGTCTCTTTCGCTCTGTCTCTCTCTTTCTCTCTGTCTCTTGCTCTGTCTCGCTCTCTCTCTCTTTTTTTTTTGAAAACGTCCACATTTAGGTTTGAATTTGTGTATTTTTAGCTGATGACTAATTCGAGGTACTTTATATCACTTCACTGTGTGCACTTGTGTAATTCTCTCTGAATACAAATGTTCCAAATGACTAAATAATGCAGGAGCATTTAGAGTCTTGAGTAAGAGCAGCTTGTGAAAGACTGTAGGGTTCTTAAAATAGTGCATTCACACACTCTCACACACACTCACACACACACACACACACACACACAATTGCAATACCACCAGCATTTGAACAAAAATGAAGGAGAAATGTCTCCGGTGTCTGTGTCTATATATGTTACTAAATAGTAATATAATTGGATTGACATTTGATACAGTGTAATTAAATATTATATAATAAAAACCCTGTAAAAATGATAGAGTGCTTTTCTAAATCTGTTTAAAGTTACATTTACAGCCATACATCTGTACTGTACGTTTTATTCTTATGTTATCATATACCAAGAAAACAAGACAAGAACAAAAGGACATATTTTTGGTAAATTTGGAGTTTGACTTCATCGCTTCTCAGGAGAACAGACGAACAGGAAGTGCTTTTTTTTTTACTGACTATTTTACCTCAGTAGCTTCCTCTAGTCATTCCACCGCTCCACACTCAGTTCACTTCAGTTTAAAGCTGGGATTCACTGACGCCACACTGACGGCTTCCACCCCGGTCATGTGACCTCAAATAAGCCAATCAGATTCTCAGGAGAAGCCCCGTCCCTGACGGATGGAAAGGTTACCATGGTAACCTGAAAGGTCTCTCTCTATCAGGAGTAACACACATCACACTGAACACAGTGATGGACAGTGCAGTGTGATGGAGTCTGTCGTGTATCAGAATTAACCTTTAACAAAATACCTCTCGTGTATATCGGATAAGGCTTTTTCAGCAGAATGAAATTTTACCCAGAACAACCCTAATACGGGGATGAGATCCTAATGCGTGGCCACTAAAATATTATATCACCATTCCAAAAGGCAGTTCAGATACACAATATATATCACAAAATATCGTTTGTTAAGAAACTTACAGAAAAACTTTAGTGTTTTCGATGATATTTTATTTAATGTCCTGAAAAATAAATGAACATTGAAAAGTAGGTAAAAATAAATTCTTTAATAATAATAAATGAGCATTGAAAAGTGGGTAAAAAATAAATTCTCTACAAAAATAATGAGAAATGTAAATAATAATAATAATAATAATAATAATAATAATAATAATAAATGAACATTGAAAAGTGGGCAAAAGTAAATTCTCAAAAAAAATGTAATTAAAAAATGTAAAAATAAATAAATAAATAAATAAAATAGAACATTAAAAAGTGGGCAAAAGTAAATTCTCTAAAAAAAAATGTAAATAAATAAATAAATAAAATATAGGAACATTGAAAAGTGGGCAAAAGAAAATTCTCTAAAAATAAGAATAAAAAATGTTATAATAATATATCATGATATCTGCAATATCTCGCGTATTATGGCATAATTGATCACAATATCAATATCATGTCTCATATCTCATCAGTCCTAGCAGTCCTAGTGGCCACGGCTTAGAAAAGTGTGAGAACGAGATAATGAAGTGTGGCCATGTTATAATAAGGTGTGAGAATTGTTTAGTTCCACCAAACTACAACGTGAGAACTTTACAGTAGCCATCAGGAGCTTTTTAAAAGGTTTGTTTTTTTCATAAGTTTGCAACTAAAACCATTGATTTTGATGTTAACAGCATATACAGTAATACACAATACACCAGAGGTCTCAGTTCTATCATCTGCAATAACTAGCTACACTCGACGACGTGATCGTGATTCGAGCGCTACTCTATTTTTATTTACTATGACATCGGTTCACTGTGACGCTTCTGAACATTACGCAAGGAAACAAAGATCTCAGTAAAGCCAGGTGTTCAGATTTGAGTCTGATAAAAGTCGTACGTTTAGATCAGATTTAAATTAAAAGGAGAAAAAACTACAACAACAGGAAATGTGTTCATGCTGTAAATGTTATTTACATGCCATCGTGTATATGTGAGACTTTTAACACCGAAATGTCTCATTAAAGTAGAAAATGTCTTTCCATGAGTTTGCTTTTAACCATGGATTAAACTTATAAAAAAAAGAGAGACACACACGTAAGCCCTTCCTGAGGCCTCAGTGCGCTCGACTGTAGTTTATAGCAGCTGCCCTACAAGGCCACGACTTCTGGAATAGTAACTGATATTTGAGCTGACGTCTCTCTTTCTGCCTCTGTTTTTTTCCAATCTCTCTCTCTCTCTCTCTCTCTCTCTCAATCAAGTAAGTATTTATTAGGGATACATGATGACATCAGTACCACATTGGTAACACATCGATACTGAATCGCTTCAAACACATTAGCATCAGCTGACATGGACATAGACATGGACATACACACACCGTTTTTTCTCTACAACGTCCCCTTGAGATCTAGGCTGGGTTTCACGCTTAGCACACACCACACCTGGCATGAAGCTCCTCACATTCCGCCGTATCACATCCTCTGTGCGTTTGGTATTATTGTAGATAGAAAGCCACAGTAGTGATTGAGGGAACTTAACCTTTAACCTTCTGGAGCTGCAATGTTCAAAACATTAACACCTGCTGTCATTCATGGACAAAAATAAAAGTGTCCTGATCTTAATAAATCGCAAATTATCAGAGGTGGATTTTTTTTTCTTCGCCAGAGATAATTATCATAAATATAGCCAGTGTGTTTGACCTTGGACGAATGAAACACAGAGTCTAAACCGCCACTTAAATATCAAAGATATCAAAGATATTGGCGTTAGGTGAGACTCCAGAGACCACCGAGGTATCAAGCCCCCTTGGTGAGAGAGAGGAACAGAGCAGAGGCGCGATATCGTATATCGCTGTGAGAGAGGTGGAAAATAGCAGCAGTGATACGCAGGATATTAGTATGACAGAACTGAAACTGATATATAGCGTATATTCTATACAAGTGTGTTCCTGCCTGACTCAATCACACGAAGGTGAATGTGTCACAAGGTCAAACCTTTACGAAACGAAAAAATGAAGTGGAACTGAGAGCTCTAACAATGGTACTAATCTGCAACAATAAATAATATCTCGTGCAAACAAACAAACAAACAAACAAACAAACAAATATATATATATATATGTATATATAAATTTTTATATATGTATAATGTTAATATTATTTCTTTAGTATTTTTACTAGTAATTTAGTAATAAATAATATTTACTATTATTATAATAAATAATATTATTATTTATAATTATTTATTTTTTACAAACGTTTAAATTGGGGATGTGTTGTAAAGAATTATATTAAAGTATATTAAAATAACATACAAAACAACAAACAAATAATGCGTTAATTAATAAAGTTAATATAATAAAAAATGCATCAAGTTTTGAGATTTAAAAATATATATATATAAGTATATTAAAAGTATATTAAAGCAACTTAGATGGTATCCGATATAAATAA
Source organism: Ictalurus furcatus (assembly GCF_023375685.1). NCBI lineage: Eukaryota > Metazoa > Chordata > Actinopteri > Siluriformes > Ictaluridae > Ictalurus > Ictalurus furcatus. The sequence goes on from NC_071261.1 coordinate 26,833,799, forward strand.
ATAAATAAATAAAATCCAGAAAGACAGTTAATATAATTTCTAAAAAAAAATTATATGCATCTGGGATGTTGTTAAAATATTACTATATTAAAGTATAGCAACACAATGTATATGAATACAAAAACAAACAAACAAACAAATAAATAAATCATTAACAAACAAACAAATAAATAAATATGTATTTTTAAAACAGATATGCATCTGGGATGTTATTAAAATACAAGCATATTAAAGTACAGTCATACAATGTACATGCTAACAAAAATAAATAAATAAATAAACAGACCATAAAGAAACAAATAAATAAATATATATTCTTAAAACAGATATGCATCTGGGATGTTATTAACATATAAGCATATTAAAGTACAGTAATGCAACTAATATGGTATCAAAAATAAACAAACAAATAAATATATTTTTTTAACAGATATGTATCTAGGACTATGTTTTATTCTTTTGTTGTTGGGTTTTGTTTTGTTTTTTACATATAAGTATATTAAAGTATATTAAAGCAGCTAAGATGATGTCACATGTTAGACATATGTACTGATTGCATACTTTCTCACACTATGTGTGTTTGATATATTTGCTCCGTACCTACATGCATGTAAATATAAAATATTTAACTACAAAAATTTAATCGCTCAATTAGGAGGCAAACATTTGTTTTTGTTTCCTTAAAACTTAATATTGCAGAACTGCAGTACTGCACATTGTACCTGAGGCTGTATATCAGACAACAAACTGAAATAGGATGCAACATGAAATGATCTTTTGAGTGCACACACACACACACACACACACACACACACACACACACCTAATCAACCTTACAGCCAAGCTCAAAAGTGTCACACACTATTTTGAACGAGCATGCCTGTCGAGTCTTGATGAGAAATCAGGCTTTCCACGTCCCTTAAACTGCACGCTGTACACATACCACTAATCACTGGAAATGTTGTAACTCTACTCAGCCAGGAACCTGGACGTGAACCTTTCCTGCGTCACTGACTGGCACTGAACGACTGATCTACTTCACTTCACTAAATGAATTTGTTCCCTTGTGTGCACACAGTTCTACACACTAATAAGGAGCTCGGTCTGGGCTATTCGACGGATATTTATAGTTTACCAAAAGTGACTTTAATTAGAACGCTGAATTCGATTGTAGAGGAAGGAAAATGAAATGCATGTGTACTGTACGATCCTGTACTGTATATCCATCCTTTAACCTTCAGCACATCAGCGCCTCGTTGATGCTACAGTAAAATCTGATGCAAGTCAGATTGATCAGCGCAAAAGTCTCGGATTTCCAAAACTAATCATCGTTATGGACGTTACTCACTTAAATGACAGCGCTCAGCACTGGACCTGTCCAACAGACATTACCGATCCACCACAAGGGGCTTTATTTAACGAATTAATCCCATTCACAGTGCACGTCTATGCTGGGAGAGATACTGGAGACCTGCTGCTATTTAAAGGCCTGGACATTAGAATTGGAGCTCAGAATTTACAAGTCAACAGCGGGCCTGCGCTGAGAAAAGTCACGGCTATTTTCTGCTGCCTGTGCCGTCGTCGCTGATGGAGGCGCGAAGAAGCGTCAGGGATTGTAGAAGAATCAGCAAGACCAGCTGACTGTTTTTAATCAAATGAACAGAAAATACGTGTTATTTTTTCTCCACACCATTTCACACTGTACTATGCAAACAAACGGATAAATCCGTGTGCATCAGAATAAGACACGATCACGGCTATTATAAGTCTAGCCTTCCTTATCTAGTGATCGTTTATTTCTGACTTTAGTCCTAGCCTGTTTGGGAAGCCGAGAGCAAGAGATTTGACGGAGTGCGACGTGATTGGTCAGACAATCGCAACATGAGGAACAAACGAGGAATTGAGATTTAATCAAATCGAATTCAAGGCATAGCTCTTTGAAAGAAAGAAAAAAAACAACAGTGTCTTAGCAACCTCCTTAGTACTGTGACTTTACTGTGTGTGTGTGTGTGTGTGTGTGTGTGTGTGTGTGTGTTGAAATGTGTCAGTAGGGGCAAGAACAGGTGCAAAAGCCCCCCTTTCATATTCATTTCACCATAAAATGATGCCCTTTCTATATTCATATCATGATATCAGCTCCTGAAGCTGCTCTCCACATAGCTAAGAGTGTGTGGGGAATCTCTGGTCCAAAACCGCCGACACCGAGACACTAAAAGGGAGGGAGCGCCTTTACACGCCACCAGGACAGATCAGCTAATGCAGCTAATTCCTTAGCAGAGAAACTTAACCAAGTGTTACGCTACGTTTTAGCCTCGCTGTAGACATCTCAGCATGTTCATGTTCTTAAAAAAAAAAAAAACAACAACCCAAAAACACACCTCATCATTCATATACCAGCCTAGCTGTAATAACGACACCTCTCATGTCGTTATTTCTCACTCTGCCCTGCTGAGGAAGAGTGATAGAGCGTGAGCGACAGAATTGAGGATGGAGAGAACGAACGAGGGATATCGGAGGAGGAACAGACGTAAGGTTTGGGATTATTTTTAGGACATGTTTATTCGTAGAGTGTAATGAAGCCCTGGACTTCTCCAAGCCTCTCTCTCTGAGAACAGCCATCTGTCGAGATCTTTCACCTCTGTCAACCCTATTTAGAGTTAGGTGTGTGTGCGCCCTGGGGCAGATGGTTTAACAGACAGTATCCATAAACATCGATATATATATTCTTTAAAACGGTGATGAATTTGAAAAAGTGGCTTGACTGCAACAGACAAAACAAGAAGAGCTTCATTTGGAATGTCCGTTTGCTGATACGTGACATGAAACCGTTAAACACATACAGGAATAAACTGATAAATAAATGTATCTGGATGAAGGATGGATAAGCTACAAACAAACACAAATACTCCCTGACTGTCTGATTAACAGCAGCAAATTCCAACAATGTTGGTCCATGAAAACAGCAAGCGGTCTCTCGTCGATTCCTGTTTTTTTTCTGCTTTGTCAGCATTCAGTAGTTACAGATCTAACGTTTCTAGCTGTTAACAAACTGCAGGTATAAACGTGTCTTTTACATCGCAGAGGTTAAAACTATTGTTTTTTTAAACGGCTGTGTTGGACTATTCGTTTATATCTGTGATTACCGCATTTCACTGCATTTTATACAATTTATAAAGGATGGACTGTATTTTTGTAACTTCTAATGTGATAAAATCTTTTCTAATGCAGTCTGCTAATAACACAGGACATTTTTCTGCCTCCTTTCTGAACAGGCACAACTTTTTAGACATTTTCTTAGCTAGACACAGACTATACATACGTATAAACATGTAGCGTATGTATAATGAGCAGGTAATAAATGCCACCCATTTCTATTTCTGGCAGAAACAAACGCATGCTGCCATAAACCTGTGGTTTGCTCAGTTCCTGGTATGAACATGCTGATGTCACTCGGTGGCATCTGTGACACTCAGTTAAACTGCTCCTGATTACCAAGCCTGTGTAGCCAGGTTACAACCCATTTGGTTCAACTTTCGGTTAAATAAACACTCATCTACTACGATGTTACCATGTGAGACTTTTAAACGATAACTCATCAGTCCGTGAATATCAGAAATCCCTAAATCAGACGATGTGTTGCTTAGTGTTTCAACACATTTCATTTCATCACATTGTGTAGAACAGGATGAACGTACAGCCGTGTGCATTACTGATCTGCGATAAGGCTTTTAACGTGTGTGTTAATATAGTTTCTGGAGGGCTGGATATATTTAGTCGCTCAGTTCATGAGGTGTAGAGCGAGGGTGGGGTGCACACGGCAAGACAACACCGAGAATGCTGCAATACTCCCAATAGATTCGCAGAAGCATCGGTTCATATCGAACGACTCATCTTTGAATCGATTCCTAAGAATTTACAACAGACCTAGATCTATTTATTTTTTTTTAGACGTTTTTATTTTAATTGTGTGTTTAATGACTTGGAGACTGTTCATATGATTTGTAGGCTATTCCTGAAATAAAGGTTGAGTCGCAAACATGAAGTTACTATAATGAAGTACACGAACATTTTTTTTCTACGCATTAAAAGCGTCGTTTAGAAAAATCAACATTACGAACTAAAATGTAAGGGGAGGTCCATATTTACATGTACATTTACAGCATTTTGCACATGCTCGTCCAAATCGATTCACAGTTTTATTTCTTTTTTCAGTATTTAGGTAATAAATATATTCTTCTATATTCTTATGTTAATGCATGAGAGTCAGAGTTACAATGTTAGTGAAAGGGAGTCAGTGCAGGTTTAGTCTAATGCATGACTAAATACACAAGAAAATGATGTCATATCTTTTTTCATGTGCATGAGCTGTATTCGTTCATTTCTAATTGGTGAATCAAATGAATCGAATCCCGCACGCTTCCATTCAGAATCGAATCAGTGAGCGAGTCATTCTGGGAATCAAACGTCGAGGAGTTTAGAGTCTCCGGAATGAAGTGAACAGCTGTGAGACCAACGGGTCAAATACAGCACCCTGAGTTTATTTACACCCCTGTACGAGTAGAAATGCGGCTTTATTTGCGTGCATGTGCTTTCAGGTTGTGTGGGCTGTTGTTGTTGTTGTTGTTGTTGTTTTGTTGAGACCTACCTTCCTCTGCTGTTTCTCCCAGGCAGGGTCGAGCAGCAGGTCCCTGTCCCAGTCGTCCTCCTGAGTCATGTACTCATTCGTCGTCATCACCGTGTACGTGGTGTTGTATTGCACTTGCGTCTCGACAGCTGTCATTTTCAAAGGGCTTCCGATATCCCTGTATAAACCACTTGTTTTTCTCAACTTTTCTGTAAGTTCAGAGTGAGCGCGTGTGTGTCGTGACCGAGGAGGCGAGGGCCAGACTCCACTATGTCCGGAGTTGCGTGTGTGGAGATGCGGGACACCGTCTGTCCAGTGCTCCTGTCCTGGTCAAGAGCACCACACGTGACCGCTCCCCAATAAGTAACAGCGCCCTGCGACTTCAGCACCCCCAAATGGTCACGTGGGCGGAGCTAAAATTAATCCACCAATCAGCGCGTGGCTAATTTAACGACGGGGGAAGAGACGCCCGGACACGCCCAAGAGACGCGGCCACGCCCACCGGAGGACACCTGTTGCCCTTGGAATGGCCAGAAATCCAGAGCTGGGTAAGGCACTGCTTTAAGGTCAGTTCACACACTTTACATTCAGCTGGCTTGAATAGAAAAGTGCTTGGAGACACTGATTCCAGAGCTGCTTCTAGACAAGGTGTAACCAGAACCATGTGGCTTCCCACTGCTGCAGAGACCTCAGGCTGTTTCACCATTAGTAAACTCTTTGTGGGTTTGAAACTTCACCTTATTCACTCTCAAGTGCACTATATTTGTGGCTGAAAGCATGGAGAATGCATGTAGAGTGATTATTATTATTATGATGATGATGATTACTACAACAACAACAACAACATGGTGGCTAAGTGGTTAGCACGTTTGCCTCGGACCAGGGTGGTTCTGGGGTTCGATTTCCACCACCACCCTGTGTGCACAGAGTTTGCATGTTCTCGCCATGCTTCGGGGGTTCCCTATGGGTACTCCGGTTTCCTCCCCCAGTCCAAGACAGGTGTTGTAGGCTGATTGGCATCTCTAAATTGTCCGTTGTGTTTGATTTTCCCCTGCGATGTGATTGCACCCTGTCCAGGGTGTCCCCCGCCTTGTGCACCAAGTCCCCAGGAATAGGTTCCAGCCTCCCTACAACCCTGTGTAGGATAATAATTCATCTTAATTCATCTTCAGTAACCTCTTTATCATAGTCAGGGTTGCAGAACACTGGGCACAAGGCAGGAATACACCCATCACAGGGCATCATGCACCATTTGGGAAGTTTAGAGAGGCCAGTCCACTTACCAGCATGTTTCTGGGAGGTGGAAAGAACCAAGAGAACCTGGAGGAAACCCATGGACACAGGGAGATGACTGCAAAGAATTGAAATGGGGATCCTGGAGCTGTGAAGGAGGAACCCCTGTTATTGTTGTAATTGGTCTAATCAACTATTTAACAGAACTATTTTGTACACATACACTATATGCTTAAAAGTTTATGGACACCTGTCCATCACATCCCATTCTCAAAATCCGTCGCTCTTTTTGTTGTTATAATAACCTCCACTCTTCTGGGAAGGCTTTCCAGTAGATTTTGGAGAGTGGCTGTGAGGATTTGTGTCCATACAGCAACAAGAGCATTAGTGGGGTGCATTCAGCATCCCAGTTCATCCCAGAGGTGTTGAGGTCAGAGCTCTGTGCAGGACACCCCAGTTCTTCCACTCCAATTTTTTCCTTGTCTTCATGGAGCTCACTTTGTCCACAGGGACATTGTCCTGCTGGAACAGGTTTGGGCTGCTTAGTTCCATTGAAGGGAAATTATAATGCCACAGCATCCAAAGACATTCTAGACAAGTATGTGCTCCCAACTTTGTGGCAACAGTTTGGGGAAGAACCAGATTGGGGCGTGATGGTCAGGTGTCCACATACGGTACTTTTGGCCACATAGTCTATTAGCTCAAAGTACTTAACAATTAGCTAGTGAAATTACATTATATCCCTTGCTGTTAAAAGACAAGCAGATCCTAATATACTTGAACGTAAAACAAAAATGAATCGAAAGAATAATGCCATACTTTGAATAAAAAATTAAAGGAATAAAATGACAAGACATATAGGCCTATATGTTGGGGGGTAGGATGGGTGCCTTTCTATTTATTTCTGTATTTTAACAGAAGGGATTTCTGATGAATGACTTGCTGGAACATCAACAGGCAGGTATTTGGTGAGCTACTTTGATACTAGTCCATTTAGAGTACTTACAGAATTTGAAATCTATCCTAAAATGTACAGGTAACACTGCAAGTCTTTTAAAACATAGGTTTTAAATGTGCTTTTTATTCTTCTTCCCTTTTTAAAGGAATTTTGGAAGGAATTAAATTTGTATATTTCCTAAGGATATGACCTAAAGGTAGCACTTACACTGATAAGAGCAGAGGACCAAATGTCACGAGGAAAAATCATGAGTAACGTCGTGAAGCCAAAACATACCCTAAATATTAAATATGATTTTAAATGTTCGTGAGAAAGCCTAGTTTTCAAGTCACTGGTTAAGAATATTGTGATAAAATGTATTGACACCAAGTGAGAGGAAAATCAGAGTAGAGTATTTCCTGTATGTGTATCAGACCTAAGCATTAAGTTGTTAACACGTGTGTTATATTTATGAATATAACAAAAACCTTCAATTTCTGTAGTACGTTCCTGGACACTAAGTATTTGCTTACTGTCGACTACTCATAGCTTGTGTGCCCTGTTGCTGTCTTCTAAAAAGTACAGAAAACCTATAGTCGCTTGGCATTTGTAGGAAATAGAGAGTAGGAGACCATTTTAGACATGGGGACTTGTATGCACGAAGCCATGTTGAGTGCTGTGGGGGATATTTTTTCTGGGACATTCAGTCTTTTAAACTCATCTTCTAAAATAGAACATGGAAACAGAGCACTAGGAGTGACAATGGAACAAAATGATGTAACCTGCTAACATACATTTGGCTGTGGTCATGCCAAAGCAATGCAAAAGCTTTAGAGGAGAAAGAAAAACAAACAATACGCACACGTTTCCTTATAGGACTAGTTTATTATAGATTTGCATGCGACAACAAATTGTGTGTATGCATAAGCTGATGTAGAACAGTAATTACATTTATCCAGTCACCAAGTTTGTGCAGTTAACATTATTATAGAGCATGCATTTACCCCACCATCTCCGATGTATTATAATTATGGGCAATACACACCCTAATCCCTGTGACAAAAAACGCTTTGTGTATCGTCACAAAAAAAAAAAAAGAAGCCATATTTGAACTGAAGATGAATTGCTAGGGGGGGGAAATGTACAAAAAGCTACAACTAGGTAGATAACTGGGGGGAAAAAATTTGGATTTCTTATAGCAACGGCTAAAGAAAATGCTACCACAAGCAGTGCTCTGTGATAATGTGCACATTTAGAGTAAAAGGAGAAAAGTAGGGGGCAGCCATTTAGCTGTTAGAGAACATCAAGCTGAGGAAAGAGTCTCTGGTGTAATGTGTAGGAAACATTAAGACTGCGGTCAGAGGTCAGTGTTAACACACTAAACTCCACTCTCAAGGAGCACTCCATAGAAACATTGATATTTTCCTCAGTAAGCACAGATCTCCGGTCATGCTGAGATATTGTGTGAGATATTCCGTCATACGTTAGAGAATACTCACCTTTATTTTCTTCTCTTCGCACGCTCATGGGAAAAGGGTTTCTCGTGGGTTCTTTAGATAGGTTGATGGTTCTAGGTCTCTTAAGGCTGTGTACTTGAAATGTTTTGTTAAAAGGGCAAACCCACATGTGTAGCGTTCTATATAGGAATTTTAATTGGGATAAACCAACATGCCGTTAACCCAGGGGTCATCAACCGGCAGACTGAGGTCCAGATGCGGACACAGCAAAGTGTTTCAGAGGAGCGAACAATACAACCGAGGAGTACTGACCAGTGTATAGATAGAAAAAAAAAAAATGGCTGTAGTAGCGCAGCTCTACTGTTTAAACATGAACCATTGTGGCTTCTCTAGCAGATCATCTGTGTCTTGCCCCAGGCAATCACATGCATTTATGTAAATCATTCATCCGAATGCAGTTCATTGAGTTCATAATATTTCATGCTGATCCTGACCTTTATATGCAAGGAATTTATTGTAACTAGATCTTTACAAATTGTGTTTGAATGCCCTTGATACAACCCCCTTTTTTTTTTTTTTTAATTACCTGTATATCCTTTCTAAAATGGTAGGGAAATTCAGGACCAGTTTTCCTGCCAACTCAGCTGTTTGAAATCCTACGACACAGCACAAGGGTGTGTATGAACACGACTATGAGAAAGTCACAGCTTCAATATCAAACTGGACTTACAGGTGGTTTTTAGTGAAGGTTTTGTCTTACACATCTTTCCACATGAAGGGTTTAAGGTCTTCACAGTTGACCTCACAGCGGTCTGTGTTAAACATTGTTCTCAGTGTAAGAGTGTGGATCTATGCTGTTAGAATATAAAACCGTAAGGTTTTCTCAGTTTGCCTCTCTGGGTTCTATGGCTACGTTCACATCACCAGGTTGAAGTGACCCAAATCAGATTTTCTGCCTTATGACGACATAGATCTGATTTTTTTTTTTTTTTTCAGAACTGTATGGAGATAAAAATACAATCTTGACCTGAGAATCTTTCATATGTGGTCCTAGATTGGACGCCTAACTGAACTGGGAATTCATGCCGTTGTCATTATCATCATCATCATCGAGTGGAAGGATGGGGAAATTGGTGATTTCCATGATATGTGGGCAAATGATTCAAGCTAAACTGGAACTTACCAAACCCACTACACGATAATGTAGCGACCCAAGAAATTGACGCAGGGTGTTTTAGATGAGAGATGCACAACTTGTGGTTACGGATATGAACCAGCAAGATAGACAGATCTAATCTGAGAAAAAGAAAAATTGGACTTGTGCAGTGAAGCTTGTGCTGTGATCGTAGCCTATGTAGAACCCTACAACAGAGGATCTCCCTTTCAGAAAAAGCTCCACTTGGGTACAGATTTTTGGAAGCTAGAACCCTTAATTGTGCAAAGAACCCCTGAGAAACCCTTTGAAAAATAAAAATACAAAAAAAGTGTAGGGCTAGTAACATTAAATAAAAAAAAAATTAGAAAAAACACTCAAATAATAGACAGGCTCAGAAGCTGGTCAAAAGATCAGTGTTCTTATTTTGAGATGTCCTCCTCAGTGTCCGCTGAAAACTCAAACAAGACTCGTTGCACAAAAGTTACAACACTTCAAAAGGAGTTTAGAGGAACTGGGTTTAAGGTAGGCACACCTTCACACAAACGACGTCGGGGTACAAGCGTCAACCAGATTCACTAATCTTCAAGTCAGTATTCACCAGACGTTGCACTCGTATACACCTGGAGTCCCACTCGTTTCCCTTTTACGTGCTCATCGAGAAACTCAACATCTGGTGTATACTTTGCGTGGACAGTACTTGAAGACAGTTAATGACACCTGCAAAAGAGCTGATCTACACGGAGTGCCTTTTGTTCCAGTTTTACCCATAAAAGGGAGACCTGACTTACCTAATTCATGTCTAGTGGATTGGATTAGGTCTTCTGGAACAAAACCTGACACGAACACACCCTCTAGGGGTGAAGGGTGGCTTTCAACGGTCGATGTGTAATCACAGGATTTACACTAAGAACCCTACAGGAGGGCGGTAAAGTGATTTTCCACCCAAAATCTCAGAATCAGTAACTAGAACTCTAGACAAAAGACAAAAAAGAAAAGAAAAAGAAAAAAACTACACGGGTGATGCGAGACACATGAAGCCACCAGATCTTTTTGAACTCCTGCTCATGCAGCATGAGAAGGCAGAACTCACATTGAAGAGCTCTCTTCTGCATCCATCATCCAACAGACATTTGACCCATTATGCGGCTACGGTCGGTCTGATTAACACGGCATACTTGTAGGGAAAGGATCCACCTAGAAGGGTCTTTGTTTAGTCCCCTTAGAGTAAGAGGTATCCAATCTGATCAGCAAAGGGATGGTGTGTCTGCAGGTTTTTCATTCCAAACAAGCAGACGTCACAGTTGCGTCCTTTTTTTAATCAACTGATCCTTGCTTTCAATCGACTAATCAGGTGTGGCTCCTGCTTGACTGGATTGAAATCCTGCAGCCACACTGGTCCAGTTATGACTTTTGGCCACGGACGGCTGAGGGAATCAAACTTGTGGTTTCTCGATGGGAGGGCAAAACCGTATATCGTTTTTGTCTGAAGCTCTAGTTACAGAGTCTGATGCTGCTTTAGGGTGAACTACCAGTTTAAGTGCCTGACAGAGCATGTCCAGCAAAGGGGGAGTTTCAGGGGTGCGTTCAGGCGGTTAGGCAGCAAGTGCATAACACTGAACAAACTCGAGAGCCGGTTTTGGGAAGGCGACGAAGACGGCGGCAAGCTGTGTGTGTACGGCGAACAAACTCCAGGAAGGTCTGGGGGGGGGGAAGGGGGCCGGGAGGAAAAAAAAGGGAGGGTGTAAAGGAAGAGTTGGAGGGACAAGCGAGATCGGCGATGTACTCAGTGGGGCTCTTGAGCAAAGTCCACATCTGCCAAGCCTTGAGACGCTGAACAGACCAACACCCAAGCACTCGTCACTATAGCAACAGCTTCAGTCAATCACTCCACCACTTCATACACACACACATATTTACTCATCAGCTATATCTGCTAACATTCACCCAGTCTTCATTCATGGCACTACCACATTCACCCTTCACTCACAGCAACATGAATATCAGCCCAACAGAAGCAGCAGCAAACTCTTAGCCCCTGCTGTCACTCAAGCTGCGAAGCAAAACCGGTCAGTGTTTTCTTTCAGCAAAGTACTGTGGCGTAACTTGGGCCCACTGAGGATCCCCATTGGCTGTGTTGATGTTGACAGAGTAGTGGAGACTAGAGGGGGAGGTGGGGTAGTGGGGGAGAAGAGCAGATGTTCGGTACAGGCGCAGGCGCTATCAGGTGGACGAGAGGAAGGGGGGTGGGGCGAAGCACAGTGCTTTTTTACCTGCATGGAGACAGAGAGCGCTTCCTGTGCATTGCGCGACGCTAACTGTCCTCACCCCACCAACGGCGTCCACAGTTCCTTTTGGAGACCTAGTTCAGTCGGGACAGTGGAGTCAGAAAGTTTCGCTCTTGGGATTTGGAATAAAAAAAAAATTTTTTGTTTGTTTGTTTTTTAAAAAAAAAGGCAAAATATAACATGCACAACATCCAACATAATCACAGAAACCAAAGCGTCAGCTGAACAACTCTCAAGACCTGGTCAGGTACAAGGTCTCCGAGAGCCACTGCACAACACTTAAGTGGTACACACAAAGCTTCACCACATCTCCAAACCAGTGCTGATCTCCCAAAAAAGCAACTAAACATCGGCCAGTGTAGCAAACTCGCATTGAGGTGGTTTTAGGAGCGTGACGCTGGGTAGTTACTTATTCAAAGGGTGCAGCGTTGTGTAGTGCAGCTCTCCTTCAGGGCTGGTAAAGCTAAGGGGACAGAGCGAGGGTCACCCCCAACTTACCCCATCCACAGAAACCAAGAGGGACAGGGGGCAGTCTCTAGTCCTTTCACTTCCTCTCAAGGCTCCCATTCATTTGAGTCTGGTCGTTTCACAGAAGAAAAACAATTATGAAACATCAACAAAAAGAAAAACGGCAAAAAACAAAATCCAACAAAAAAAACTTTTCTCCCTTTACTTTCATAAGGATCAAACTTTTTTTATTATTATTATTATTATTATTATTATTATAATAATATACTTGGTTACACTATATTTTTTTCTAAAGCCCATGCATAAACCCTTAGTATTCCATAGTATTTGTACATACAAACTACACAAATGAAGACATTTTCCCATTAACACTGGTCATTCATCGTGTACTGTAGGTAAGTGTAAGGTAGATCATGATGGTATCGATGGCACACAGTTAAAGACAGATGCAAAGAAAGTTGGAGAGAGAGAGAGAGAGAGAGATGGAGGATGGATGAGGGGCAGTCTAGTGATATTGTACAGCGAATGGGAAAGAAGACTGAAAGAAACTGATCTCCCATTTCCTTTAATCCCCCCCCCCACCACAAACAGCACTCTCGTTGTGCTAACTTCTATCTAGTTTCACATTTTTAAGACTACAAATCAAACAACAGCACACTTTTATACATTTCTCTAATAAGGCATAAGAATAATAAGCCACTGAGTTTAAAAGTAAACAGAAGAAAGAAAAAAAAAAAAAAAGAAAAAAGAAGGGATTTTGGCTATAAACGTTCATTCTATAAAAAGCTACTTCTCATTCATGGCTGTAAACAAAGATTACGGAGACTTTTTTTTTTTTTTTTTAAGATGCTTGAGTCCCATTTTGTACATTTCATTAAAAAAACATGATGATCATCAATAAGATATTTCCAAAATGCCTCTTCTATGCAAAATGGCAGTTAAGTCGATGAACGGAAGGTCCAATTTGCCTAAACAACATGCTAAAAAGGACCGATCCCAGCTAACGTGGCACATCTAGCCATCTTATCTTTCCCAAATGATTCTATTCCCTGTTTCTCACCATGCTGATTGGCGTAGCTACATTAAAACAAATAAAAGCAGAGAGGATTCACAGTGTCTTTCAGCTTTCAGGAGGGGTGCCGTGGGATGGGGAGGAGTGATACACATCATCACTGATCGTTTAAGATCTTTTTTTTTTTTTCTTTCTCTCAGGATGTGAAGGGTGCGTGTATGTATTGTGGTAGAAAAATCAAGGCAGTTTTCCCTAAATGCATGTGTGTGTGTTGATCCACGTGTGTGCCTGTCGTTCGGTCATTGCATCCAATGCAACTGACGTCAACACACATACACTGTCTCGAAGACGCAAAGGACAAACACACACACACAAAAACAGTGTCAAACCCTGGTCCTGGCACTTCACACACCTCGGGGAATAAACATTCATTTTTAAAAAAACCGTAATGTATCGACAGCTAATTCATATGGTGTGTTTATATATTTATGTACAGACAAACATCAAATGGTTTATATTTCCACTAATTATTTCAAGCAAATCTTTAAAAAAAAAAAAAAAAAAAAAAAAAAAAAAAAAAATTCTCAAGTACAGGATCATTCATACCCTAATATATATTTAAAAAAAAAACACACACATAAAGCATCACATGGCTAATAGTTTAGCCTACACCTTAAAGCTGTCTACAGCTTTAAGGTTTGAGATTTGAAACGTTACATTGTAAGTCGTGTATGATTAAAAGTGTGCACGTTCCCTTTCTCGAACCCTGACTCGCTACACCGGGTGTGTGATCAGGACCAAAGTCAGATGTTCCAGTCCTTAAAAGCCAAGGCACCCAGACAAACACACACACACACACACACTTCTCCCACACTTACAGAAACCACAGACACACTCTGTCCACACACAAAACATACACACACACAGTCAGAGACATGGCGCGAGGAGAGAAGGGGGGGACAGTGGGAGGAAGTGCACACTATCGAAAGGGCGTTTCGGGAGGGTGCAGGGCGAGTTCGGAGCGGCGCAGGAGGGGCTCCTTGCGCGACGGCGGAATCGGCGGCGGCTCATACACGCGGGATGTTGCCACGGCGATGGCGGCAGTGGCAGGCACGGGGGCGGCGGGCAGCACTGGCCTGAGCGAGTCGAGGGCGGTAGGAACGGCAGACAGCGTGGGGATGGCAGACATCGCCGCCAGTGGGCTTGGGGCTTGATAATGAACCGTGGGGTACTGTGGGTACTGGGCGAGCTGCTGGTACTGCTGATAGTACTCCGCGTAGTACCTGAAAGAGAACGTCAGAGACACACACACACACCAGACTCAAATGGTAAATCTGTACCAAACAGTCCAATACAGTGTCAAAATGCTCATTTTGTGAAGACATGTGCCAATACAAAACTTTTTATATCACCATACTTGCTAAATCTTTACTTATAGCTTATGATATTATGAGATTGTATATTTAAATCATTTCTACGTTTACAGGAACCTGGCACTCAGTCACTATTTTAAAAAAATAACTTGCAATTCGTCCCAAACTGCTCTATTCACTTCCAAATGGAACCCAGGGACGATGCCATTCTGAAGCAACAATATATTGTATAGTAAATATTGCTGTATTTTTTTGTAATTATGCCCAGCGTACAGTTTTGCTAATTTACCAGAACTCTGCCTTTCCTCTGGAACCTGTTAGCTAAACCCACCTGGCAAGGAGATCCTCTTCCTGGGCGGCGGCCTCTTCCCGGCCTGCAGGAGTAGGCAGTAGTGCTCGGCGCTTTGCCCTCTGGTACATGAAAGGCTTCATAACTGGGTCAGGCAGCAGAGGTGCTGATCTTCTGAGCGGGCTCCTGTCCCTTTCCCCAGATTTCGTAGTAGCTTGCTGCTGCTCTGCTAGCACCTGCTGTCCCTGTGCAAAGTACTGAGCCCTTGCTGCTTCAAAGATGGCCGTCGGGTCAGCCGCTCCCAATGCGCTGTAAGCTGGGCTGGCTGTGTAGATGGCTGAAGCTACCGTGTAGGCTGGGTTTACAGCAGCGGCTGCAGGTACTTCCATGCTAGGTGCTGCAGCTAAAAACACAGGGTTGGCCATTGCAGGCGTGTAAACCTGTGGCCCGTAGGCAGCGGCGGCGGCTGCAGCAGCTGCAACACTTCCGCTTGTCACCTGGCCATAGAGGGCAGGGTTAAGAGATCCATAGACCTGTGCAGCAGCTGCGCTGGCCCCAGAGTTAAGAGCTTGATTAGCCATCGTGCCTCCATAGAGCTGGTTAGCGACTGTTCCGTAAACTTGGTTAGCTAGCGCGCCGTATACAGCAGGTGCAACGGCGGCTGCTCCTTCCGCTCGCGCTCCTGCAGCAGTCAGGCCAGTCAAAGCAGCATAGGTGGGGTCGAAGGTCGTGGTGTTGTAGACCGAGTTGTGGACGCTCTGTTGTACCTGAAGTGGCAGTCCTGCAGCGGCAGCGGCAGCAGCTGCCAGCACTGCCGCTTGACTCTGGTACTGCTCCAGAGCGGGTTTCCCAGAGGGACACTCACCAGCATAGTGACCCTGTTTACCACAACTAACGCAAGGGATCTTTCCAGTCGGGGTCTGCTTACTGGGCTGGACTTTGGATAACTCCACAGAGAGTGGACGTCCCTTGAATGAGGTGCCGTGCAAGGCTTCAATGGCTTGTAGCGCGTCCTCTTTGTTCTCCATGTGCACGAAGGCATAGCCTGTGGAAGAAGAGTGCCAGGCTGTAATTGAGTAAAAAAGGGGGTTGATGTATCAATCCCTACCTGCACCCTGGTTCAAAAAGAGCCTTCACTCTTCACCAAACATATTAAACTCTCATCGCAAAAGGGCTCGGCTCGTAAAATGCTCGTACATGCCTTCATTAGTTGCTTTGTAAATTGGAACAGTATTTCATTTTATAAACTGTACAGCAGATGCTGAACAAAGTTACCGAACATACAGCCATCGTTCTCTTAACCTTTGCTGATCTTCCTCCATATTCAGAGAATCAACAAAACCAGCATGCATGAATGTTTTCACAGTTTTCTCTGGAGCTCAGGAGCAAGCCAAGGCATGGACTCAAGCATCCAGGGCCAAGTATGAAAACGCTCTCACTTCTCGTGTTTTTTTTTTTTTTTTCTCCCCACCCCGTCTAAACATCCAGTCTTTGAGTGTCCCGTTGAAGGCAGATTTTAAATGAGACATTTTCTGGTATGCCTACCAGACATACCAAGCAACTTAATTTTTTGAATTTTTTAATCCCACAACTGGTGGTCCTCACTTAGTAGTGGGCAGAATAGCAGGAGAGATTTTCAAATACTATCGCTAGCATAACTGAGCAAACCTATTGCGCATTTAACTATTTCTTCACCATGACGATGCAGCAGCAGTGCAAGTGGGATTATTAAAATACTTGCCTGTACATACTTCATGTACATCTGCGGGATTAAAAATGACAATCAATAGATGGCACATCAGAAACAAAACATCCCGGTCCATCAGGTTTCAAAGCCAAAAAAAAAGCCATAAAATAGTGATTTCATGCACAGCAAAGTTTCACACAATGACAAGCGTTGTTTCTACCGCGCTGTTCTTTTATATTCCATTCTGCGGTCATCTCAAATCATAAACTCTGATCTTCCCAGTCACATGTATTTACTCATCTAGAAGATCCAGAAAATTCAAGACGGACCTTCTGGTAGGTTTGAAGGCCACAGGAGAGGTTTGTAAAACTCTTACTACTCAATAACGGTCTAGAATAAAACATAAGTATGCATTTTGAGACATAAGGCTAGTTTGTTTAGTCAGTTGCGGAGACCATGTCATGTGACGCTAATTTTTGAGGATGTGACGCTCCGTACGACCGCAGGATACACGCAGCAGCCATCTTTGAGTACGAGTAGTTAAACGCAAGAATAATCCAGGTTTAAGTGTCCTAGCTGGCTGGTAGTTCTAGAAGACTTATCTGATACAACACGCTGATTCACTTACTCAAATTGGTGGTCTTGCGTTTACATTTACGGCATTTGGCAGACGCCCTTATCCAGAGCGACGTTTATCTCATTTATACATCTGAGAAATTCACGGGCAAGGGCCTTGCTCAACAGCGGTAGCGTGAACTCCTGACCTTCTGATCAGTAACCCAGAGCCTTTAACCACTGAGTCACTGAACCATTTGCATTTGACTTAATCTGCTCCACTGGTTTGTGTCTGAAATCCGTCTCTGTTTCTGTGGTTGGGGTTTAAGATCTAACCACTGAAGGTATTTTTAGTTTTGCCATTACCAAGCCTCATAAGAATGTTCCTGTTTCTTATTGTAATAACCACAACAACTGACTGTTAGTTAATGCACCCTTCTTCAGGCTTCTTCCCCGACAACTCCCTCTCTGAGATATTTAATCATCGGCCACCTACAGAATAAGACTCATTCCATCAAACCGTTCTTCTTTGTGGTCTGCTGCTGATTTCAGAGCACTTAAATATAGATGCTCTCCTAGAGCATCTATACAGGCTTAGTGATCACACTCTAGTGTACTCGGATCACGTGCTTGGATACAGAACAATCCCTTTCAAAGTTTCATCTGTAATCAGTGCAACTGTTCACACATCCACAGCTTGCCAAACTCCCACAACCACCCCCAGCTGCAGTCTCCAGGGTTTTTTTTGGGGGGGGGGGGGGGGTTTTGGAGCACGGTGTTGCTTTCCTCAGTTTCTTTAATGAACAATCGGTTTCTCCATACAGTCAGACAAGAAGTGATACGCTTCTTCAAACTGAGATGAACCTGATCTTATCTCGAAATCGAACGCACCTTCCTGCAAGCTTGATCTTGCCCTTCTCCTCAAGAACTGTCAGTCATGTCACCCATCCATCATCAGGTTTTGCATTTCAGGTTGTGTCCCTACTGCTCTTAAAACGGTAACGGTCACACCCATTCTTAAGAACCTTGATCTTGCTCTTATCTTTGTGAAAAACCCTATACACTCTGCTGACTTTGGGCCATCCATATTCAGCGCTTCCTTCGACGCAGTAAGTTATGACATACTCATTTCGTGTCTATCAGGTTTTGGAGTTTCACACTTGACTGGCTCAAATCTTATCTTATCTTACAGCAACTTCTGTATGTACAAAATACAGCTGCTAGAGTCCTCACCCATACTGCAAAATCTACTCACTCACTCCTATACTCCATGGCTGCTGGCTGTAGCCTGCATCCAATACAAAATGCCAACTATTATTATTATTATTATTATTATTATTATTATTATATTTGAATGTGAAACTGAGAATTTACTGTTATTACTTGCTTTTCTTTTCAAAATACTTCTCTTACCTTTAACCTTGTCACACTCCAGGACCTTCCCAAAAGTCTGAAAAAGCTCCTTCAGGTCTTCTGTGGTACACATGCCGCTCAGATTACCCACAAACACTTTGGTGGAGTGGAGCGGCCGTCCACGGGACTCTTCCACCACCAGGTTACGACCTTTGAACTCTCGGCCATTGAGCTCCCGTATGGCGCGCTCGGCAGCGCCCTCTCCCTGCAAGTGGACGAAGGCGAACTGCCGAAGAACGCTGCAGCTCACCACTTGGCCATAGGCCTCGAAAATGGCGGACAGTTCCTCTTGCGTGGTGTCCAGGGCCAGGTTCCCTACAAACAGCTTCACCGTATGGCCCTTATCCATCACGCTGCAGAGACAGGAAAGGGAAAATGAGGAAGACAGAACTTGTCTTAAATGTCCCACTTGGTAATCGATAAATCTACACCATTCAATCCAAGCACTAGTGTGTGTTTGACGCAAGTTTATTACTCTGACTATTGGAATAATATTGCTTATTACACTGCACTACTGGACATATAAACGACACGGCTGGATAAAATCCTTCATAGCCATAAAAAGAAGTAACCTGTGGGAAGGACAGAACCAACAGCAGTATCTTATCAGCTCAGGCTGAGAAAGACTGGACTTTGTGCTCGTCATGATTTAAACCCCCGATCAACCAGCAATGTGGAAGATTTCTTTCTCCATGCAGTCCCAGTCCTCATTACTGTGTCTGTGGTGGTGTTACTGCAGTGCCAAAACCCTGCACTGCCACTTCCAACGGTCCCTGACTGGGGTTTTAATATCCGCTACAAGCTTTAAGAAAACGGGGAAAAAAGGAGTCCTAAAGCCAGGGCTGCACGATTGTGGCCAAAATGATAATCATGATTATTCATTGATTTTAGGGACAACATATTTTTATTGCACTTTCACATTTAAATAAACAGACCGCTGCTTTCACCTCCATGCTGTGCTACATTCCTGCTCATGTACAAATCTTTGCATCAAATTAGACTGGTGCTTAAAGTGCATCATCTCATAGAAGCAAAATATAAATACAATTGTACCCAAAATATAGGAAAAGTAAAAATAAAAATTGCCATCAACAAAATGAAAATGTGCATCAAATATAACAATATGCAACCAAATGAAAACAGTTCAGGCGTATGCAGAAAAGGCAATAACAGTGTTTACAGGAGGAGAGACGTAGACAAAATCACCCAATAGAGCGGCGCGGGGATGACGTCATTTTGTACCAAAACCCGGAAGTTAACATCAGGAGGACGAAGCGAAGCTCGCAGCTCAAGCGCTAAAATGCTAAGTCGCTTCCGGGTTTTGGCGTACAAAATGATGTCACCCCTGCGCCACTTTCTGGTGACTGGCTGTAAGTTTAGGAAGCACTTGAACTGATTCGCAGCGGAGTTTTCTATGAGTGGAGGACGAACTTTAAACGTCAATATCGCAGTCGATCATGTTCATTTAATCGTGGGCAGTCAAAATCGTAATCGAGATCGATATCCGATTAATTGTGCAGCGTTACCTAAAACCAAGAAATAACCTCCTAAACCACACGGGACACCGGTTACACTTTTGTGCATTACATAGTGCAAGTAATGTAGTTAATGTTAGACAGATTTCAGGCAAGAGAGGAAGACTGAGAGACAGACAGAGAGAGAGAGTGAGACAGACAGAAAAAGGCAGAGGGAAAGAGAAAGAGAGAGAGAGAAAAAGGGAGACAAAAAAGAGCTGCTGACACAGACATGAGACAAAGATACAGAGAAAGACAGACCATCAGAGATGGACATATAATGACTGATATAAAGAGAAAGAGAGAGCGACAGATAGAGAGAAAGATGGATATAGAGAACGATAAAGACAGAGAAACAGAGTCAGACAGAAGGAGAGACAGAAACAGAGTGACAAAGACAAATACATAGATAGATAGACAGATAGCGAGGCAGATATATAGCTAGAGATAGATAGAGAGAGTGAGACAGATAGAGTGATAGACAGAGTGAAAGTCAGACAGAGAGTGAGAGAGATAGATAGATATATAGCTAAAGATAGATAGAGAGACAGACATAGAGAGACATAGTGAGAGATAGATATAGATAGAAATAGTGACAGATAGATAGAGAGACAGAGTGAGAGAGATAGATAGATAGATAGACAGACAGACAAATAGATAGATAGAGGCAGTAAGCATGAGACAGATAGATAGTGAAAGAGAGGCAGTGAGAGTGAGATATATAGATAGATGCAGTGAGAGTGAGACAGGTAGATGAGACCGTGAGAGAGAGACAGTTAGAAAAAGACAGAGACACAAAGAAAGAAAGACAGATAGAGAGAGAAAGACAGTTAAAGATAGAGAGACAGAGAGAAACACTGCAATCTGATGACGCAGCGCTACAAAGTAAACAAGCTTTACTACTTCCTCAATGCACAGAGGAAAAACATGTCAAAACACGAGCGAAGGAAAACCAGATCAACCCCAACAATGAACATTTCTTTATTCTTTCTTTATCATTTAACAACTACAATCCCCGACATTACCGAGTTTAAACCCCCAGCAGCACTGAACCTCCGTTTCCTGCTCCCCAGAAACACCAGCGAGCTTAGCGTTAGCATAGCGCCGTACACAACAGCAACAAGACACACAGCGCGTGAATGTTACCATTTCCTCTCTCGCTACAGTGTAACACTTCCCTCTCACTCTCACTCTCAACACTTCACTCAACACCGACACACTGAACCCCTGTCTTCATGTCCTGAACACTGTCTTCATGTCCTCTCCGCTTCCCAATCACAGAATGAGTGTGTGAGAGAGAGAGTGTGTCTGAGTGAGTGTGTGTGTGTGAGGAAGATTTTCAGGATCTCCTCCTCGCGCCTCTGTCGCTCCATACAGTGGTACATTTAACCTGATTTAATCATCTATCACCTCACATCACACACCGCAAAACACCACACACACACTCTCACACACACACTCTCACACACACTCACACTCTCACTCTCACTCTCTACATGCACTCAGAGAAAGATTAGAAACATTAGTGACGAGAGAAACGGAGAAATCTTCCATCTTACCCAGGCGGTGCAGGATTTCAAAATGGTCGGTCTACTTCCGCTCTTCATTCTTTACACACACACACACACACACACACAGAGAGAGAGAGAGAGAGAGAGAGAGAGAGAGAGAGAGAGAGAGAATTTTACACTGATATTCCATTCATGGTGCGCATACACTAGATAGATAGATAGACAGATAGATAGATAGATAGATAGATAGACAGACAGACAGATAGATAGATAGATAGATAGATAGATAGATACACAGATAGATAGATAGACAGACAGGTAGATAATATTTATTAATTACTTCACAAACTCTTATGTACATGTCATCTTTCAACACAGAGCTTCTCTGTAGCACCAGATTTCATTTTTCACAGTCCTTCATGTAATTTGTATGTGTGTGAGAAAGACAGTGTGTGTGTGTGTGTGTGTGTGTGTGTGTGTGTGTGTGTGTGTGTGCTGATTCACTGAACCACTTGATCCTGATCAGGATCGCAGTAGATCCCGAGAACATGGTGTGAGGTGGGAATACACCCTGCATGAGATGCCAGTCCGTCACAGGGCATCACACACACACACACACACACACAATTTCAAGTACTTCAGTGGCATGACTGTTTACATGCAATATTGCCAAAGCATCAACATAGATAAGAAAGGAATTCTAAAGAATTCCTAAAAAAATAAAAAGATTAAAGAATTTTTTAAGAAAAACATTTTTTAAAAAAATAGTATAAAACAAAATAAAAATGATAATAGGAATAATAATCAACATGGAATACAAAATAGTAATAATTACAAAAATACGTCAATGAAAAATATAAATGGAAATGAAAAATAAAGTGGAAAAAAATGCAAGGTGCCAGTGTAGGATAAAAGTATAAAGGTTACAATAATTATTTATGTACACACTCATTCACAGATAGATGCAATTGATCGTCTTTTTTTTTTTTTTTTTTTTTGGTATCTTTCTGGAAGGTGTGAGGAAACCGGAGAACATGCACGGACACTCCACACTGACAGTAAGATCCCAAGCTCAAGATTAAAAAATATTTTTTATATATATAAAGATTCAACTACAGTATAATTTTACAAAATGTTTATTAGGTAAACGAATAAGTTCATAAATGAATAACAGTGAAAATGGATGAAACGTACACACAGCTGCTTGGAAGAGATCTGGAATGATTTAATGATTAAAGGAATGATACACAGGCGAGAATCTTCATAACGATTAGAAACCACAAAATGCTGAGCATTAAAATGGGAAAATATGAGTTTATCTAATTATTGTTGAAAACATCCAATCTCAATTTTAGGGCTTACATGGATTATTAGATTTCTGCTCATTTAGATTTTTTCAACTATTTAAGAGCTTTCAGGCTAAAATGAACCAGATCTTTTTTTTTTTTTTAAACATGAAAATATATTTTTTTGTCATTCAAAAAGATGTCAAATTATTTAACCTAATAAATCATTTAGTAAAAAAAAAAAATCAAAACCTTCCACTACAAATCTCTTTAATCTCTCAGTGCCTTAGGAGCATGAAAATAATACACTTAATTATAGATTAAACATTACATGCACATCAAAGACTACACAGGGATGTTTCATGTCAATCCAGTTCTTGTTTTCAGATTGCAAACATTCTGAATCTCACGAAAATGATAATAAATGTATTAATAGAAAAACTATAATATTGTTTACAACGGATTCTTTTTAAATCATGAGCTTTTAGCTTGATAAAGCTGGTGGTCTGTCTCGGGTTAACATCAGTCCTGGGAGAAAACCTGATGATTTAGCCCAATTTAGCCAAAGATTAGAGTTGATCTGTCTTTATGATTATAAAGAACTAACCCCGCCCCCTTTGTTGACACATGAAGCCAACCAGATGCATTTTTCAAACTGCTCCTCTTGCTACACTGGAGGAAATTGCAAACTGCGCTCTTCCTCATACTGTACATGAGATGCCTGCGATTGGCTAGTGTCACTGTGATTGACAGGGGAGAGAGAGTATGCCCCTCCCACATAGTGAGAACAGCTCATTTTGCTGTCTTGGCTCCTGGTCATGGATGGCGGTGGCGTTGCTGGGATTCAAACTTGCTGACAGAAGAGTGAACGTTTTTCTGTTATGTCACTCATGAGTGAATACACTGAAAATGTACTGTATAAGTGATTACCACAAATAAACATTTTGCAACATTTCACTAAACTGGGAAAAGGACAGATTATTTAAAACTCAGGGTGCGTCTCAATCAGCTCCCTAGCTCGCTAGGTCATGAATCAGTATATGGTGTATATGAGTTGGGGCACTAGTAAGGACCCTGGCTCAATACACATTGGGACACTGATAACTCAATTTCCGGCGACATGACTACGTACTGACATTTATCAACAACAAGGAAGGAGCGATATCTTTCTGACATTATACCTCATATAAATTTGTTAGCTTAATCGCACACATTTCTGCCATGGTACTTCAAGCAGGATCGTAGGCTAGCTAGTGGATTTTAAAGAAATCATTAAACACTTCAAAGTTGTTGTATATAAACTGTGTATAGAACGTCAAATAAAGTTAAAAATAGCTAACGTAAGTAATCATGAGAGCTACAACAACGATAACAAGCTGCTTACATTTGTAGACGAAGTCGTCGGAGAGTTCGTCCGACATTTCTTTTCGAGCTGAGAGGCTTCAGAGAACATGACGTCATTTACAATAAGAGAACATAGTGAGCATCGATGCTCCCTGGTTTTTGCGGTGCATTGTGGGATTTTTTTAGGGAGCAAACGTTCCAGTGCATTGGATGGATTTTGGGATTGAGACAGAACGACTTAAAATGGCCGACTCCCTGATCAGCGCCCTGACTACTGAACTAGAGAGCTGATTGAGACGCACCCTCAGTTATCATGGAAAGGCAGTTATTGAATTCCACTAATAAACATTTATCAAGAAGGTTTCTTGATGAATTCTTGTCAAAGGTATTTGTAAACCTATCTCTAATAATAAAAACCTGGAAAAATAGGAAGAATTCATGCTTCTTTGTGTTTATGTGATATAATAACGAGTCATATCTGGGCTGATGGCGCATGGAACCCAGAAAATGTTATGAAAAGTAGTAAGCTGCTTTGGTCCGTAGAGATAAAACTCTGATATAAATGTCTGTCTCTCGTTGGACTCTTAGTTCCTATAGTGCTATAAAGCCCCACATATTAAAATGTCTATTGCTGGAATACAACAACTGTGTTTAGACTCTCTTAAGTGTGTTTGAAGTGAACAGTTTTTCAGTTCTTTTCTTTGGGAAATGTGTCCAAACCCATGTCTGAGGTAATCCCACGTACGCTACGGACGTAAATAAAGATGAAATTGAAAACAGCGGGCGTATTCCCTTACGGCTGTGAGAAGGCTTTGTGTTTTAATGGGCAGAGTTCAGTGCATAGTAACTGCAGAGACAGATGTAGCTCTTTTTCTGCACACCAGTTTTATATGAATTCGAACGTGCATGGCTGTGGTAGTAAACAGAAACCACCAGTAGCACGCTTGCATGGAAGTTTAAAAGGTACTGATTAGTCATCAACAAGCTCTTTGGTCTTATCAGAGTCTCTTCTCGGTTAAGTGCAATCTGTTATCACGTATCATTAGTACAAGGAGCGGTCACGTGGTCATAAATTGGCAGCTGGTGTGTCTGCGACTTTTTTGCGTCCTTTGCCTGCTATTGGACGATCTCTCTCCTCCCACAGAGTGACTCCATCGCACGCGCAGATCTGTTTGGGGTTCTGAAAGAGTCCTGCAGAACGAGCAATGATCCCACACGCCAGCCTGGGAGAGGGGGAGAGAGAGAGAGAGAGAGAGAGAGAGAGAGAGAGAGAGAGAACGAGAAAGAGGGAGAGGGAGAAAGGGAGAGAGAGAGAGAGAGAGAGAGAGAGAGAGGGAGAAAGGGAGAGAAAGAGAGAGAAAGAGAGAGAGAGAAAGAGAGAGAGACCAAGAAAGATAGAAAGAGAGAGAGAGGGAGAGAGTCGGAGGGAGAGAGAGAGAGAAAGAGAGACAGAGAGAGAGAGAAAGAGAGACAGAGAAAGAGAGAGAGAGAGAGACAGAGAGAGGGAGAGCGAGAGAAAGAGGAAATGATTATGCCTTTTTTCACAGGTAATATGACTAACTGTGATACTACGGAGGATAAACAATGAAATATTAGTCTCTTTCTCCTCCTCCTCTTTTTCTTTTTCCAGCTGTTCTAACACCAGCGCTAGCCGCTCGAGCAGTAAGCGCACGCACCGTTCTCTGAAGCTGCAGATGCAAATCCTGTGGCTATACTTCCATGCACACAGTAAACCTCGCAGTTCATTCACGCCCCTGCTTGTTTTAAACCCACGGTGCTAGTACTACGGCGTTGGATTTATACGTGAGGCGTGAACAGCTGCATTTCAGACCGATTCAATGTTACAAATATCAAAAATCTTTCCTGTTATACGATTACAATACAAAAAAATGTCTCTGATATCTATCATCAGATATTTAGTACCTAGAATTAGTGTTATAAAGCCACATATATTAAATAATTATCGACTGAATTGAAGAACTGAGTTTAGGCCCTAATGAGTGTGTTTAAAGTAAATGTAAACAGCTTTTCTTTGGGAAATGCATCCAAAAGCCGACATGTAGTAATCCCACATACGCTAAGGACGTGTAAATAAAGATGAGACTGAAAACTGCATCTGACTGCTGATGTCTACTTTTATTATTATATTTAAAGGGTTTTTGGTTAAAAGCCTGAAATAAGGTCTGTGGTGAACACGAGCTCCAGATAATTTCCCGTTTTATTGTACGACATAAAATACATCAGTAATACGGCACTCGAGGTGTACTCACGATCTTACATGTCTTGAAAAAGACGGTTGCTAACAAGTGGCTAAATGGGACTACAGAGGCTGTCGGGGACATTAAATGCCATCACGCCGTACAGGAAATCTCATATACTACGGCCTTGTTGTGTTCATACCCGCGATCTTACGATCTATTCCAGTTTATAGTATTTTCTAACTTTAGTGTTTTGGTTTTTTTTCAAAATTAAAGTAAAGCCTAACTTTAGCTTTTTACTTCTGGCGGATGCCAACTTCCCGGCACGCTGGGGTACGTGAAGAAACTAATTTCACTGTGCTGTAATGTATACGTGACCAATAAAGACTCATTATTTAGGCTTCAAAATTCATAAAAGTTGTGAAGATTATCTTGAGGAATAAAACGTGTAAGAATCATAAACGGTTGTCGGTCACAGAGCTTATCTTCTGCAGTAATCCAAAAGCCAGTGGAATAATCCTGGGAACCAGAGCGACGCTAACTTCCGGGATGTCCGACAAACATACGTCATCTCCGCACTCCATTAAACCTAGTTCTAGACATATTTCACTATTTCTAAGCTTGACATTTTGTATTTTACTGTCAGATCTTTTTGATTCTTTCTAGAAATAAAGGCTTCAAATTATAAAATGATCTGCCAGAAAACTGAGAGCTTGACATGAGTCATTTTCCTAACAGGAAACGCTGGTAAAAGATATTTTAACTTGCTACTAAGTATGATTTATTTTTTTTTTTTGCAGTGTAGAAATCCGGAAATTATTCCGAGCTGAGCTTGAAAAGTGTGTCTCGTATTGATTAACGTGGAAATGACTCGTCACCTCTCGCCCGAGTTTCCTGTTAGTCTGGACAGAGGGTGATTTCCTCTTCCCAGATCATCTTCTCCTGAATCCACCACCAGCGATCGACCAATCACGTCCCACACCTGTCCACAGAGACACACAGTGACGCACAGGGCTATGACACGGTGACAAATTGAACTTTTTCTTTTTAAATCCAATGGACACTATGAGCAGGTGAGGACACTATGAGCAATGGACACTATGGGCAGGTGAGGACACTATGGGCAGGTGAGGACACTATGAGCAGGTGAGGACACTATGAGCAGGTGAGGACACTATGGGCAGGTGAGGACACTATGAGCAATGGACACTATGGGCAGGTGAGGACACTATGAGCAGGTGAGGACACTATGGGCAGGTGAGGACACTATGGGCAGGTGAGGACACTGAGTAATGGACATTATAAGCAGGTGAGGACACTGAGCAGGTGAGGACACTGAGCAGGTGAGGACACTATGGGCAGGTGAGGACACTATGGGCAGGTGAGGACACTGAGCAATGGACATTATAAGCAGGTGAGGACACTGAGCAGGTGAGGACACTATGGGCAGGTGAGGACACTATGGGAGGTGAGGACACTGAGCAATGGACATTATAAGCAGGTGAGGACACTGAGCAGGTGAGGACACTGAGCAGGTGAGGACACTATGGGCAGGTGAGGACACTATGGGCAGGTGAGGACACTGAGCAATGGACATTATAAGCAGGTGAGGACACTGAGCAGGTGAGGACACTGAGCAGGTGAGGACACTATGGGCAGGTGAGGACACTGAGCAGGTGAGGACACTGAGCAATGGACATTATAAGCAGGTGAGGACACTGAGCAATGGACATTATAAGCAGTTGAGGACACTGAGCAGGTGAGGACACTGAGCAGGTGAGGACACTATGGGCAGGTGAGGACACTGAGCAGGTGAGGACACTGAGCAGGTGAGGACACTATGGGCAGGTGAGGACACTGAGCAGGTGAGGACACTGAGCAGGTGAGGACACTATGGGCAGGTGAGGACACTATGGGAGGTGAGGACACTGAGCAATGGACATTATAAGCAGGTGAGGACACTGAGCAGGTGAGGACACTGAGCAGGTGAGGACACTGAGCAATGGACATTATAAGCAGGTGAGGACACTGAGCAGGTGAGGACACTGAGCAATGGACATTATAAGCAGGTGAGGACACTATGGGCAGGTGAGGACACTATGAGCAGGTGAGGGTTAAGAGGCTTGCAGAATGTAATAATATGAATGTAATAATATGAATGTAATAATATGAATGTAATAATATGAATGTAATAATATGAATGTAATAATATGGTACTATTCATCTGTAATCATTTATATTTTGCCAGCTCCTTGTTTTATTAACTCTGACTCCTTGGACAGAGTTTTTACTGCTGAAGGTGTTACACGAGTTCATTCTGAATTGACTCTGAATCTTTATTCGCACACACCGTGTCTGTGGAAAAGCACTTGGTTACCTTCAGCTGCGAGTCCTCCAGTCTGAACGTGGCTCTGCCGTCTGCTCCCACCTGCACGTTTCCCAAATCACCAACATGCTGCAGCACACAAACACAAACACCTGCATTCACTACACCATCTGTGCGCCATCTCTCTCTCGCTACACCTCACTAATAACCTGCTTCCTCCTGATGGACTTCTTAACAAAGACCAACAGTGTAAACCGTTACAGTAATCTACAGAGAAGAGGAAATGTCCAGAGGAAATGGACTGAAATAAAATGAATAATATAACAGCTTTGTTCAGCATTAGCTAAGTGAACGGAGTACATTAGCAGGACTATCCTGTAGGTGTCAGGTTATGCTCTGATATGATATCGCTACTGGAGTCTAGTTTCTCACAGTCAGGATAGAGTTTCACTGAGCGAAAGTAAACGTACCCTTTCTGTGTCCTGTGGGCCTCCATGCTGCTTCCCAAACGGGTTGTAGTGCTCACCACAACTGTGTGTGTGTGTATGTGTGTGTGAGAGAGAGAGAGAGAGAGAGAGAGAAATAGAGAGAGACATGTAGGCAGATAGATAGAAACAAATAGAGACAGATGAGGAGAGAGATAGACATATAGACAGGGAGAGAGAGAGACAGAGAGACAGATGAAGAGCGAGATAGACAGGGGACAGCAAGAGAGATAGATATGGAGATATAGACAGGTCAGAGAAAGAGAAAGACAGAGAGAGACAGACGAAGAGAGATATACAGCAGAGAGATAGAAATATAGACAGGGAGAGAGAGACAGAGAGACATTTGAGGAGAGAGAGATAGACAGGGGACAGCAAGAGAGAGAAAGAGAGATGAAGAGGGAGAGATAGGCAGGAGAGAGATAGAAATATAGACAGGGAGAGAGAGATGGAGATACAGACAGGACACACAGAGAGAAAGACAGAGAGAGACAGATGAAGAGAGAGAGATAGACAGGAGAGCAGGAGAGAGAGAGACAGAAATATAGTTAGGGAGAGTGAGACGGAGATACAGATAGGGCAGAGAGAGAGAGAGAGAGAGAGAGAAAGAGAGATAGATACAGATGGGGCAGAGAGACAGAGAGAGAGAGAAAGAGAGATAGATACAGATGAGGCAGAGAGACAGAGAGAGACAGAGAGACACAGATGGGGCAGAGAGACAGAGAGAGAGAGAGAGAGAGATACAGATGGGGCAGAGGGGCAGAGAGACAGAGAGAGAGAGAGATACAGATGGGGCAGAGAGACAGAGAGAGAGAGAGAGAGAGAGAGAGAGAGAGACACAGATGGGGCAGAGAGACAGAGAGAGAGAGAGATACAGATGGGGCAGAGAGACAGAGAGAGAGAGAGAGACACAGATGGGGCAGAGAGACAGAGAGAGAGAGAGATACAGATGGGGCAGAGAGACAGAGAGAGAGAGAGAGAGAGAGAGAGAGAGAGAGAGACACAGATGGGGCAGAGAGACAGAGAGAGAGAGAGATACAGATGGGGCAGAGAGACAGAGAGAGAGAGAGAGACACAGATGGGGCAGAGAGACAGAGAGAGAGAGAGATACAGATGGGGCAGAGAGACAGAGAGAGAGAGAGAGAGAGAGAGAGAGAGAGAGAGACATGGGGCAGAGAGACAGAGAGAGACAGAGAGACACAGATGGGGCAGAGAGACAGAGAGAGAGAGAGAGAGAGAGAGAGAGAGATACAGATGGGGCAGAGAGACAGAGAGAGAGAGAGAGAGAGAGAGAGAGAGATACAGATGGGGCAGAGAGACAGAGAGAGAGAGAGAGAGAGAGAGAGAGATACAGATGGGGCAGAGAGAGGCAGAGAGAGAGAGAGAGAGAGAGAGAGAGAGAGATACAGATGGGGCAGAGAGAGAGAGAGAGAGAGAGAGAGATGAATATGATTATTCTGAAATCTAGATACATTATAATATTTGAAGCTCTTACAGCTCTTTGAGAAATGGTTTTAAGAGATGAAGCCTAAATAAAATAAATGACACATATATAATACATGGAGACAGCAAGTCATGCTAATGGATTTTTAGCTACAACCTACAGTCACTTATCAATCCCTTTCAATCAGGTTCACATTCTTATCTGGAAGCTGAAAGGTCAGAGGTCACCGTACCTCAGGCAGTCCTGTGTGAGGTCTCCGAGTTCATGCACGTGAAGGCCGTGAGCACCGGGCTCTAAGCCGTCGATCGTGCCGTCAATCAAACAACGATCCTCGGATATCTGCAGGAAGCGGACCACGCCCTGCACCGGCCCCGCCCCACTCAGCATAGCCACGGCCACGCCCAGATCTGAACCACGCAGATTACAAACCAGCAATGATGGTGAAAGTTAAGATCCTGATTTTGTCAAGATTTATAAGGAACTTCACTGAATTCATCTGATCTGCATGACTATTCAGAAATCTAAATGAGCTTTAGCTGCACTGTGAGCTGGTGTTTATGGTTAATAAGAGATGAGATCTGAACCTGGTTCTGATCCCCCGATCCCCTTCAGTACAGCTCTCCTGCCCGTGCTCTCAATCAGTCCCTGAACCTCTCGAGTGGAAAGTGACGTCTCGACCAAAACCTCCTCCCGAGCCAAGTCCACCTGCACCGACTGCACGCCTGCAAACACAGATCAAACACCTTCTACAGTCACATTTATTCCGATTTTTAAAATCCAACGCAACTTTAAAGTAATGAAGAACACAGCAGCACATGAAGAAGAAGCCTCGCCAGAAATAGAACCTCACAGCACATCACCCCAGTCTTACTCAAGCTACACTGTCTGCTTATTAGGTTCCGTAGTCACTACAAAATCCTGTTTAAGACCTTACTGGATAAAGTTTTATTTTATATATATATATATATATATATATATATATATATATATATATATATATATATATATATATAGCTGATCTCCTGAAACAGTGTAGCTTTCTCCATGACTCTGCTCAGCTAAGGACCCTAAGATCTGGAATAGTACTTGAAATAATCCAGACTAAACTGTACTTATTTATTTTGACATCTCTCGCCTGGTATTTCCCTGGGTTCTGAGCAGTCAGCACATTTGACTTTCATTTGGTGAACATTTACGACTCCGTGAACTCACCAGGCTGTCTTTCGAGTGCACCTTTAACGGCCCGTACGCAGCTTTCGCAGCTCATCTGCACCGCAAACTCCAACTGCGAACAGGAAGACAATCGTAAATCATCAACTTTCTTTCATGTATTAATCAGCTAGCAGACTGTACCGCATGACCTCGCATAAGTATTCACCCCCTTTGAATTCAACCCATATTTTGTAGCGCTACATCCTGGAACTGAAACGGGATAATAATAATAATAATATTAATAATAATAATTGGGATTATATGTCATGAATGTAAACAAAATATTGAAGTGGAGGAGGGTGTGGGGGGGGGGGTCTATATAGTTTGCAAAAATAGTTACAAATAATAATATTAAAAGTTATGACTGTGTAAGTATTGTATTCCAGTGCCATCAGACGTCACGTAATTTGTGGAATGGAGTTCAGACGCGTCACATGACCTCGGGATTAGAGAATACACCTAAATAAATAGCATCATGAGCTATCAAAACCGCAACAAAAAGAATAGGCAGAACTCCGGCTTTCCACGAGGTACGCAGTCCTAAACAAACCAACCAAAGTACCAAAGGTACCAAAGTGCGCCTTTCCCTGTTGCTCTTGTGGTACCACCTTCAGCAGGCATCATTCACCTATGAATATACAGTAGTGTAGCTTTCAAATAATCATTTAAGGTACAGAATTTGACCTTTACTAGCTTTACTCTAAAATCTAATGCACCAGGTTAAAGGTACGGACTGCTAGAGGTCGACCGACAGAGTATTTTACCTGCCGACAACCGATTAATCGACGATAGTTTTAAAAATCGATACCGAATGAAAACGTAACACACAGAGTAAGATATTTCTGAACTTTATTACATGAAATAAACTGAACAGTGCTGACTGCACCGTGAAAATGTTCTGTACTTTTTAAAATGAAATAAATGTATAAATATTCATATATATTAAACTATTACATTTATTCATTTAGCAGACTCTTTTATCCAAAGCGACTTACAAATGAGGAAATAAAAGCAAAGCGATATATCAAGCGGAAAACAATACAAGTAGCGCTACCATACAGGATCTTTTAATTAAGTTCTACAAAAGCAAAGTGTGCAAAGTAGAGGTGTAAGAGTCAGGGTAAGGGTTTTGGGGTTTTTTTTAAGGATAAAGTTGGGTTGGTGTTTTAGGGGTACAGTCTTTTGGCAGCAGTGGGATTCGAACCTACACCCCCAAAGAAACTGGAGCCTTAATCCAGCACCTTAGACCACTCAGCCACGCTACCCTATTAGTACCCTATTTATTACAGTCAATAAAAGATAAACATCCAAACTGAACCAAAAAGTAACCCCCCAAATAACAAATAAAAACAGAGACGTCCAAAATGAATTTAAAAAACACTTCAAATAACACAACAAAATGTGGATTTTTGCAGATAACCGACAGCCCAAAAACCATCAATCGGTCCACCTGTACCAACTACAGGTACATAAATGGACCCTTAACGGTACCTTCATGTGGTACTTTTATGCCTGAGAGAGTGAGAAGGACTTCAGTCAGAAAAACAACCAAGAGGCCACTGTACTGTATATCAGTTTAAAGTTACAAAAGGTTCCCTACCTACTGGACCTAGTGCACTACACTACCCAATGTACTGAGTACTGAAAGTTACAAATTGCTCCCTATCTACTGGACCTAGTGCACTACACTACCCAATGTACTGACTACTGAAAGTTACCAAAGGTTCCCTATCTACTGGACCTAGTACACTACACTACCCAATGTACTGACTACTGAAAGTTACAAATGGCTCCCTACCTACTGGACCTAGTGCACTACACTACCCAATGTACTGAGTACTGAAAGTTACAAATTGCTCCCTACCTACTGGACCTAGTGCACTACACTACCCAATGTACTGACTACTGAAAGTTACCAAAGGTTCCCTATCTACTGGACCTAGTACACTACACTACCCAATGTACTGACTACTGTCAGTGCTATTTAGGATTCAGCCTTAGAACCCTGCTGGGGAAAAAACAAACAACAATAGAAACCCTCATAGAGTTTTAAAGGTTATAACGTGTATTGTATTGGTTTTTAATAGAAACTGTAATGGTCCCTGTGGGTCTCTACTGGTCATTTGTTGCCTTCTAGTGGATACCGTTAAGCACCAATAATGGTAATGGTTTCAATGGTTGACAGCTGATGGTTTGTAATGGTATTTGTAATGGAAACCATTAGAATTTCTGTGATGGTTTCTACTGGTTTGTTTGGTTTCTCAGGCAGGGAAAGGACAGCTGGTTCTATCTACAATAACCGTCATGGCCCAAAACACAAACACTAAAGGGGTAACAGGGAAGTGCGAAGTGAAGTGGGATGATTTTTATGGTAAACAAAACTCTCGTGCAGTAAAGTGTACAGAGGAATAATTATTCATCTGTACACCCGGTAAAAGGAGCTGATTACTGTAGCATAGTCACTGTTATGCAAGAGCAGAGTGGATTATTCCTGCTGTGGAAATCTACACACTGCACAGTAACATTAATATTAACACCAACATTACTCTTTACTCTTTACTCTTTACTCAGCATTCACATACAGAAAGAAGAAAGAACTCACTTTAGCAGCTCGATTTGTTTCCATTGCAACAGATCTCTCTCTCTCACACACACACTGACACACTTCTGCTGTGAAGCAATGAACAACTGAACCGAGACAAAACAACACACAGACTTCCGCTTTTCAAAATATGAGTCTTACTGCACGAGGAAGTTTAAAAAAAAAAACCCAACTCAATAAAAGTCCCCCTAAACGTGTAAACTGAAAATAAAAACCCAATAGACTTCCTCATAGAATTTGTAATGGTTTTAATGGAAACTGTAATGGTCCCTGTGAGTCTCTTCTGGTAATTTGTTGCCTCCTGTTGGAGGCATGATACATCTAGTGGATACCATTAAGAACCAATAATGGTAATTGTTTTAATGGTTAACAGCTGATGGTTTGTAATGGTATTTGTAGTGAAAACTGGGGTGACGTGGCCCGGTGTGACGTGGCCCGGGGTGAAGTGGCCCGGTGTGACGTGACTCGGTGTGAAGTGGCCCGGTGTGAAGTGGCCCGGGGTGATGTGGCCCGGGGTGAAGTGGCCCGGTGTGACGTGGCCCGGGGTGACGTGGCCCGGTGTGAAGTGGCCCGGCGTGAAGTGGCCCGGCGTGACGTGGCCCGGCGTGACGTGGCCCGGGGTGAAGTGGCCCGGTGTGAAGTGGCCCGGTGTGACGTGGCCCGGGGTGAAGTGGCCCGGTGTGAAGTGGCCCGGTGTGACGTGGCCCGGGGTGAAGTGGCCCGGTGTGACGTGGCCCGGGGTGACGTGGCCCGGGGTGACGTGGCCCGGTGTGACGTGGCCCGGGGTGAAGTGGCCCGGTGTGACGTGGCCCGGGGTGACGTGACTTGGTGTGACGTGGCCGGGTGAAGTGGCCCGGTATGAAGTGGCCCGGTGTGACGTGACCCGGTGTGACGTGACCCGGTGTGACGTGGCCCGGGGTGACGTGGCCCGGTGTGAAGTGGCCCGGTGTGACGTGACTCGGTGTGAAGTGGCCCGGTGTGAAGTGGCCCGGGGTGAAGTGGCCCGGTGTGACGTGGCCCGGTGTGACGTGGCCCGGGGTGAAGTGGCCCGGTGTGAAGTGGCCCGGGGTGAAGTGGCCCGGTGTGACGTGGCCCGGTGTGAAGTGGCCCGGCGTGAAGTGGCCCGGCGTGACGTGGCCCGGCGTGACGTGGCCCGGGGTGAAGTGGCCCGCTGTGACGTGGCCCGGTGTGACGTGGCCCGGGGTGAAGTGGCCCGGTGTGAAGTGGCCCGGGGTGAAGTGGCCCGGTGTGACGTGGCCCGGTGTGAAGTGGCCCGGTGTGACGTGGCCCGCTGTGACGTGGCCCGGTGTGACGTGGCCCGGTGTGACGTGGCCCGCTGTGACGTGGCCCGGTGTGACGTGGCCCGGTGTGACGTGGCCCGCTGTGACGTGGCCCGGGGTGACGTGGCCCGGGGTGAAGTGGCCCGGTGTGAAGTGGCCCGGTGTGAAGTGGCCCGGTGTGAAGTGGCCCGGTGTGACGTGGCCCGCTGTGACGTGGCCCGGTGTGACGTGGCCCGGTGTGACGTGGCCCGCTGTGACGTGGCCCGGTGTGACGTGGCCCGGGGTGAAGTGACTCGGTGTGAAGTGGTCCGGTGTGAAGTGGCCCGGTGTGAAGTGGCCCGGGGTGAAGTGGTCCGGTGTGAAGTGGCCCGGTGTGACGTGAGGTTACTGTTGCCATCCTGAAGTTGATTGTTTTTTTTTCCAACAGCATGCTTTGCTCTATTTATGTGTTTCATACCGTGCACTTATACCACAGTCATTTACCGACAATTACAAATGTCCACTTATTTATGAGTAACATGCTTGTTAACAGATTATAGTTACATTTTACATCGTGGAACAAGTTCATGAAACAAGTTAGTCCTGGTTATGACTTGCATTCTAGCAGCTATAAACAGTAATTCCCTCACCAGCCTCTGTTTACTTTCCTCTTTCTTTAAGTTAAAAGGACAAAAAAAACTCAACAAAACAAAACAACCACAGAGCTCGTCATGTTACAAGGAAACCAGAAAGTGTAAAGTCCTCTGTCCTGAAGCGTTGACACTGGAGACTCCTTCCATTAATGTTTCCTTACAGAAAAGTTCACCATATAAATGATTATTCGATTCAGTTCACCTCAATTTTATTTGTATAGCGCTTTTAACAATGGACATTGTCTCAAAGCAGCTTTACAGAAACATATAAACACAGGATACGGATTTTAAGCGTGTGAATTTATCCCTATTGAGCGAGCAGGTGGTGACGGTGGTGAGGAAAACCTCCCTAAGATGTTATGAGGAAGAAACCTTGAGAGGAAGCAGACTCAGAAGGGAACCCGTCCTCATCTGGGTCACACCGGATAGAGTGAAAGTAAAGGGAAGTTCATTATGCTTTTTATATGAAGTCTGGTTTGTTGGACTAGTCCACTGATTGTGTTTTTCTTAGTTAAATAACATTTTTAAAAATGTATTTAATATTAGATTAGATTATGTGAAGCATCCGCCGTCTGTTACAATTTTTTTTTAAACGCAAGGAAAGAAAAATAGTTTGTAAGAAATCGAGATAAATCTTCAGTTGAGTGGTACCTGGTGGTTACCGTAAACCGGGTATAATATGCACACACTGTAGTCTGTATTGTGGATGTACACCATGTGACCAAAAGTATGTGAACACCTGATCATCACACCCATATGTGGTTCTTCCTCAACTGTATAGAATGTCTTTGTAATTTCTCTTCACTGGAATGAACGAGCCCCAGACCTGTTCCACCATGACACCACGCGAGCTCCATGAAGACATGACCACTGCTTGCTCGGCACAGAATATTACTGTCTTGGACCTCTCCACGACCCCCTCTAAATCAGTCTGGCTTAAAGACTTACTCTTCTTTTTAAAATTTGAAAAAATCCGAGGCAGGGATCAATCATTTTTGGAAAAAAAAAAAAAAAAACGGCAACAATTTATTACCTACTTCAGTGAGGTACGCACCCTGGAGGTGGATTGAGGGAAGGTATACTGTAAATACTAATCATCTTACTTTAGGTTTGTGTTTTTTTGGTTTGGTCCCCCCACTTTAGGTTTTGGCTGTGATTACTGTGTTGGGGCCGGGTACGGTGGGGGGTGCTGCATGGGGAGTTATAATATGTTAAATGCGATTTTCCAATAAAAATTCAATGGCAAAAAAATAAAAATCCGGAATGGGATGTTCACAAGCACATATGGGTGTGATGGTCAGGTGTCCACAAACTTTTGGCCATATAGTGTATTAGCACACAGACTGTGATGTGTCTTAAAAGTGACAATTCTCCACTTCTGTACCTTGTTAATAATACAAGTATTATATATGTATATTTTTATCCTGTATATATAGCTGTACATATAAACAGATCATTAAAAACCCCACTCCAGAGTTTTGTATCATTTTATTAAAAACAGTCAGTGTGTATAAAATGTACATCACATCAGGGCACTGGATTCTGTACAGTCCACACACCACAGACACACATCTGATTAACCGACATGTCCATTGTACATGTGTGTGTGTGTTAGTGTCCCTGTTCTGTCTGTAGATGAGGAGGAAGACTGAGGCCTTTCTCCTGAATGTGACATCTCCAGCGCTCATCATCCGACTCGTGAGTGATGTAACGGTGACCCAGACGCTGCTCAAACTGACGCAGGTCACACCACAGCTGGAAGTTCTGCAGGCGTACACACACACACACACACACACACACACACACACACACACACTCAACATCAAACACATTTACAAGCTGAAGAAAATATCAGTCATAGTGTTCTTCTGAAGAGATCCCACCAAACACACACTGTATTAGATCTTTATTCAAAGAGATCCCCCGAGATCCCCCCCCCCCGCCTCGCCCCGCCCCGCCCCTTCAATAGTAGTCTCTCTTTGTCCTTTTGGCTTTTTTAAAGCACAAAATCAAAAGTTACACGTGGACTGAAAGCACAAAGTTGTATAAGTGTAAAGGATATTAAGGGTTAAATCATTTCACCCTGATAAACTAGAATCAGTCATCATCTCATGCCATGGTTCTCATAGTGGGATCCGAAAAGCATAGCCAGTAGATCCAGGATATATTTTAATATTGGTATAAACCTGTACTGTTGGGGTCTGTAGATGTGTGTGTGTGTGTGTGTGTGTGTGTGTGTATATATATATATATATATATATATATATATATATATATATATATATATATATATATATATAAAATGATATGGTTTTTTTGTTTTTTTTTACAGGATGCAAAAAGAACTCCGAATCTTGTGCATAAAATATACAGTCAGGTCCATAATATTTGAACAGTGATGTTCAAATGTTCATAATTCTGCCTCTGTACAGCACCACAGTGGATTTGAAATGAAACAATCAAGATGTGATTGGAGTGTAGACTTTCAGCTTTAATTCAAGGGGTTTAACAATAATACTGCATTAACAGTTTAGGAATTGCAGCCATTTATTTATTTATTTATATATATATTTTTTTTAGAGTCCCTCCATTTCCACAGGCTCAAAAGTACATCACCAAATGCTGGGCTTCCTCCCTTGAGATGCCGCCTTCAGTTGCTGCTTGTTTGTGGGTCTTTCTGCCTTCAGTAAGTGAAAAGCATGCTCAGTTGGATTGAGGTCAGGCGACTGATTTAAAAACATTCCCTTTTTTGCCTTAAGAAGCGCTTGAGTTACTGTGAAGTACTGTTCTATCAGTTGTGCAGCATTTGACTGAATCTGAGTAGAAAGTACAGCTCTATACGGTTCACAATTCATCCACCTGCTTATATCAGCAGTCACATCATCAATAAACCCCAGTGACCCAGTTCCACATGCCCATGCCATAACACTGCCTCCACCATGTTTAACAGATGATGCACCGTGTGTAAGCGTTGGATCATGAGCCCTTCTCCATACGCTTCTCTTCCCATCAATCTGGTACAAGTTAATCTTGGATTCATCTGTCCAAAGAATCTTGCACCAGAACCGAGCCGGGTTTATTAGAGTTAAAAAAAAAAAAATCTGGACTTTAGGTTCTTGAGTCTTACCAGTGGTTTGCATCTTGTAAATACAGAGGTAAACCGTCTGTATTCACATTCATAAAGTCGTCTCTTGATGGTAGACTTTGACAATGATACTTCTACCTCCTCCAGAGTGTTCTTGACTCGGCTACATGTTGTGAAGAGGTTTTTCTTCACCAAGGAATGAATTCTGCGATCATCCACTTTAGTAGTCTCCCATGGTCTTCCAGACATTTCGGTGTTGCTGAGCTCAGCAGTGCTTTCCTTCTTTTTAAGAATGTACCAAATTGTTGATTTGGCCGCTCCTAAAGTCTCCTAATGATGGCCTCCTTCACTTGCATCGTCACCTCTTTGGACTGCGTATCGAGTGTTCACGTGAACAGCCACCAAACGCAAATTCAACGCTTGGAATCGACTCCAGACCTTTTACCTCTTTAATTTGTCATGAAATAACGAGGACACAGGCCACGCCCGGGCATAGAACTGCTCATCAGTCAAGTGTCCAATTACTTTTAACCCTGTGAAAATGGAGGAACTCTGTAATAAATGGCTAACGGTTAATGCAGTACATTTGCTGAACCTGTTGAATTAAAACTGTAAGTCTACTGTACACTTCAATCACTCCATGATTGCTTCATTTCAAATCCACTGTGACGGTGCACAGAAGCAAAATGACAAAAACTGTGTCACTGTCCAAATGCTTGTGGGTTTGACTGTAAACATGTGCTGATTTGTAGGATTTCCAATCATCAGCCTGCCTTTTCCCCTCATATTACAGAGACCAGGATGAAAAGCTCATTTTACCTGGAACCAGGGGTGTCCCATAGCTTTCCCCACACTGAACCTGCGCCGCACCGCCACCTGCAGCAGGTTAGTGATCAGACTCACCGCTGCGAGAAAAAGACAAAGAAAACAGTCCCAGATTCGTTATTTTACTTCATCACAAAGTTCTCATCATCAATTTACCCAGGCCATTCAGGTCTCTAG
Organism: Ictalurus furcatus; assembly: GCF_023375685.1. Taxonomy (NCBI): domain Eukaryota; kingdom Metazoa; phylum Chordata; class Actinopteri; order Siluriformes; family Ictaluridae; genus Ictalurus; species Ictalurus furcatus. Next base: position 26,874,209 of record NC_071261.1, read on the forward strand.
ACGAACAGTGCGAGTTTTGCGTCTCACCCTCGAGAGAAATGAGGGCCCACAGGTGCCGAGGGTACATGAAGGAAGCGTTCGTGATCTGCTGGGTAATGTCCTCGTCCTCGTTGAAGGGAAACGTTCCACTCAGGCTGACGTACAGGATCACCCCTACAGCCCACATGTCCAGCGATCGGTTATAGCCGTTGCTCTTGATCACCTCCGGGGCCAGATACGCCGGCGTTCCCACCACCGAGCGCCGGAAAGACTTCTCGCCGATGATCCGTGCAAAACCAAAGTCACACAGTTTCACCTGAAACGCACACAGTGTGGACGTGCATCAGCTTATAATACAATAACGTTCGGTAGATATCGATAAGACTCGCTACGCAAATCGTCCAATAGCGTATAGTAGTATATTAATAATAATAAAACAAGGAAACATCATTAAAATGGACATTTTCAACATCCTGTTCGTTGAGGACTTCATCCAGTCTACGATCCTGCACTATTACAACTTGTAAAGTATTTGGTACATCATATCTGCAGCAGGGAGACGGACAGAATCCGATCTCGGCTATGACGTGTTTGGGGAAACCAGGCGTCGGACAGAGCGAGAGTCAGGAGACACACCTGAGGAAACGGATCCGGTGACGCGAGCAGCACATTCTCAGGTTTAAGGTCACAGTGAGCGATGTGTCTCATGTGCAGGTAGCGCAGAGCCTCCAAAATCTACAGAAACACCCAAAATATGGAAGGAATAAAACGTACAGCTACAGGAGAACAAGTACTATAATCTGATCTTTTCTAAATGACGAGCGGCAGCATCCGTTTCCCGTAGAGCTTGAGGATCAGTAACGGATTGCTGGCGTGGAGTAAACACAACACAACCGATGATAATAACAACCCGACTGTAATGTAGCACGGGTTTCCATGGCTACCTGCATAACAATGAAGCGCGTGATGCGTTCAGGAAGTCGTCCGTTCTCATTGGACAGAATCATCTCCAGCATGTCGCTATGGAGCTTCTCCATGACGACAAAAGTGCACTCGGGCGTCTCGAACATGCCTTCAAGTACAATGACTCCGGGATGGGACAGACTCTGGACACACACACACGAACGTACAGTATTAACAAGGAAATATATCAATCAATTTCTAAAACCAATTCCACTATAAACAACACACTCATTCGCCGAACCTGCAGTATGGCCACCTCGTTTTTGCTCTGTCGCTCCTGCTTGGCCGGGAAGCGAGATTTATCGATGACCTTAATGGCCACCGGTCGACCCGTCTGTCTGTGAGTACCTACAAACAAACCACATCCCTCTGTACACGCCCAGATCCTAATGAACCAACAATGCAGCTTATTTAGCACTCGGAATGAACACCTTACCTCCGTACACCACTCCAAACTGTCCTGACCCCAACACTTCATCAGAGAAAATCTGATACAGCAAACTAATATCCTGAGAAACACACACGACCGCGTTAGCCCACACAGAACACGTGTATTTCCTGCAACAGCTGTATGAGAATAAATACTCACCTGGATTTCTGTACTGATGGCTCGATCATCTAGATAAACAACAAACAGCAAAATTATATTCTCAAGTGATTATATATATATATATATATATATATATATATATATATATATATATATATATATATATTATGTTCTTGCTCATTACACTCATAAATCCTTACATTTCAGTTGTTAAAGCAGTGTTATCTATAAACATGGACCAAAAATCACTTTCTTAGCACATATTTTGGTGTCATTTTACACCAATATCCGACCCATACAGTAAAGGAGGCGTGGCCTGTGGAAGTGTGAAGATGGACTTATGGATGATCATTTCATTTGCATATTTAATTGTCTTCGATATGGATTTATTTTGTTATATGACGAAGCGTTATGCGACGATGGTGAAGCGGTCGCTACAGTGCTGCTTGAAAGTTTGTGAACCCTTTCGAATTTTCTATATTTCTGCATAAATATGACCTGAAACAACATCAGATTTTCACAAAAGTAGAAAATAAAGAGAACACAATGAAACAAATGAGATAAAAATATTATACTTGGTCACGTGTTTATTGAGGAAAATGATCCAGTACTACATAGCTGTGAGTGGCAAAAGTATGTGAACCTTTGCTTTCAGTATCTGGTGTGACCCCCTCGTGCAGCAATAACTGGAGTTTTAGCCCGTTCCTCAGTACAGAACAGCTTCAACTCTGGGATGTTGGTGGGTTTCCTCACATGAACTGCTCGCTTCAGGTCCTTCCACAACATTTCTACTGGATTAAGGTCAGGACTTTCACTTGGCCATTCCAGAACATTAACTTTATTCTTCTGTAACCGTTCTTCGGTAGAACGACTTGTGTGTTTAGGGTCGTTGTCTTGCTGCTTGACCCACTTTCTCTTGAGATTCAGTTCATGTACAGATGTCCTGACATTTTCCATCAATGATGGTAAGCCGTCCTGGAACTGGGTTCTCTTTGGCTACTTTTAGGACTTGTGTGAAAATCTGATGATGTTTTAGTGTCTTTATTGGTCACATATATACATTACAGCACAGTGAAATTCTTTTTCTTCGCATATTTTTCACAGGGTCAGCCATGATACAGCACCCCTGGAACAGAGTGTTAAGGGCCCAACAGTGGCAGCTTGGCAGTGCTGGGACTTGAACCCCTGACCTTCCGATCAATAACCCAGAGCCTTAACCATCAAAACACCACTGCCCCCTATATTTAGGTCATATTTATGCAGAAATATAGAAAAGTCTAAAGGGTTCACAAACTTTCAAGCACCACCGTATACCAAACATATGTAATTTAATAAGTAAGGAATGAAACACTTCAGGGTGTGCTGTAATAGGAAACAACCATTGATGTTGTGGTGCAATGTGACCCGATGTGAAGTGGAGCTACTGTTACAACCCAGAATCTACCCCCCCATAAAAAAAACAAAAAAACAAAAACAGCACTTTCCTCTTAAACCACAACATTATGTCAACAATGACATTTTTCAAATGACTACAGAACGACACGTCACACTTTTCATCTGATTCTAGTTCAAAACAAGTTACTTCCTGTTAGCACTTTGTGTTATAGAAGCTATAGTCACTCCTTCACCAATCTCTCTCTTTTCTCTCAAACCTACGGCGTTACAGAGAAACTACAAAAGTGCACCACTCTCTGTCTTGTAGACTCAAGTAGACCATAACAAGGCACTGACACAAACCCTAACCCTTAGGGAAAATTTCACCGTAATCAACAATTACATGTTTTTTGTCTTTGATAAATAACAAAGTCATCGTTTATGTGTAGTTTCCACAATACAAGTCCCCGAGAAAGAGCCGTTGCTATAGAAACGGTATTGTAACAGAGTGACTGCATTAATATAAAGCTGTTACAGCCAGAACTACTGTCAGAGCTGCCCAGGTTTTAATTTAATTTAGGGTATAATAATATTATGGGACATTTTGAAATATCTGGAATAAATTGGAATAAATGATCTGTGTGTGTGTGTGTGTGTGTGTGTGTATGACCTGCAGGCCCTGTTGTGCTGAGGCCGACACTCTGAAAAGGCATGAGCGCGAGTCTGATGGCCGACTCCCAGGCTTCTCCTTCTGTGCTTGCGAGAACGCAGTAGACCACAGAACTCGTCTGCAGCTCAAACGAGTGACCAGCTTCGTCCAGCTGCACGGGAACAGTGAGCTCAGACGAGCCTCGAACCTGCAGCACTTCAGACAGAGGCAGCTCCTGTACAGCGAGGAGAAGCGTTAGGAACAGTGTGAAACCAAGCAGAGAACATTTACATTGTAAAGATGCAACAACAAAGTGGAGGTATTTTAGACAAGCCAAATAAAGACATGTTAGATGTTCGTTAAGTAAGGAACACGACCCCCGAGGGGGGGGGGGTGTTGGGGGTAGGTGTGTGGGAGCGTTACTGTTAAAACCACACACCTTTTCTCCCGCCACGGTAAATGAATCAACACTTTCTGACCAATCAGATTTGAGAATTCAAAAGTGCTGCAGTATAAGGTATAATAATGTTCTGCTAGGCTGGGGAATATGGAGCACCTTGTAGTACTTGCTGCTGTTCTCGTTCTGGTACAAGGTGATGCTTTTCCCATCCAGAACCCAGTAGTGCCTTTTCCTCTGCAAGACAAAATCGAATTGATGCTCGTTCTCCAACGTTTACAAACACACAGCTGTCTTGATATCCCTAATGCTTCAGCTGAAAACCTACACGACCTTCCTCTTACACCAAATGTCAGAGTTTGCTGCTCTGTGTGGCGTTCACTCACCAGTGTATCTACATTGGTATGGTGCAACAGCCAGCCTTTCTTCATTATTCCACTGGATCTCCTCTTACTCTGTCTAACTGACTGCACCACCCTCATCAAGGGGATGTTATTGCTGAAACATGGACTGTAAGACAGAGACAGAAGAGATGAACAGAGAGTGCAGTGTTGGTAAATAATAAATGAAGTACTGTATAAACACTTAATGTCATTTTAGTACAGAGTACTATATTATAGTCCATGATGTGTGGTTACTCGATTGGTGGTTGCCCTGCAGACTCCTCCTCCACGCGAGGGCGCGCTTTAAATGGATACTCTTCATAAATAGCGTTGACTGTTACCACAGCTATGTCCTCCTCAGATTCAGGCTCCTGGTTTGAGTTGTTCTCTGCGTGAGACGGGCGGGAGAACAACACACACTTATGTCATGTCAGAAAGTCTGTGGTTTTTCACCTGCTGTGCTAACTGGAAGAGTGCGTGGGCTCTGAACGTTCTACAGAAGAAAAAAAAATGACATTACATCACGATGCAAAAATGTGATGACGTGCATCGTAGAAATGTGCGATATCCGCATTCTATTAATTATGCATGTAATGCAAACGCACCGTTTGAACACCAGAGGTCACAAATCTTTGTGTTCTTTCATGGAGAAACAGGAATCATCTGCACTTGTGAAGTGATCAACATAAAACAAAGCTTTCTCTGTGATCTATGGCGCCTGAAATGGAGGCTGTGGAAACCGGGCAGTTTAGCCGACTTTGGAGCTCATTATGTTTCAGTTGATCTTTTTTTGTTTTCCAAATCCCTGAGTCAGACACTTTGTATATTCAATAAAAATGTTTGGGAGAATCGATACATGTATTTATTTATTACATTTATTACCTTTATGTTTACAAAATTAAACTTCTGTTTGTAGCAGCTTTTACTTTATTTTGTTTCATAAAGACAAAAATGCACACTGTTTTGCATTGTTTCCTCATTTAAATTTTGATCAGATGTAGCTGTGTGTGAACACGTGTCATTTGGCAAACCTTCTCCATTGGCTCGCTCCCCTTTACAGTCTGGTGGAACCTCTGACTCGCAGCGGCGATGACAGTTAAACTTGCAATCTGCAACAAAAAAAAAACAAAACAAGAGGACGAGGCAATTCAGTGAAATACAAAACTCAAAACATGAATAAACACATATCAGGTGTGGGAACTTCTATAAGCACTGTGGTAAACACTGCCTTAAAGGAATACTTCACTGTTCTCCTGCATTATCTCTGTCCACTGCATCTTTAGTGTGCATTCAGACACCATGGAGAATAACTCCTAAAAATTTCTCGGATCTGAGAACAGAAAAACTTTTCACTCAAAACCAAGGGTAGATGTTGAACTCTGAATGTACAAAACATGTTTTCGATGAGTGCTTAAATGAATTCCCAAAGAGATTTGTAAGCTAAGCTCTAAATGTGTACAAGTTGTCTTTTTTCAGAAGTTATGTGTATAGGTTAAAGTATTGTGTACGTAATCAGAATGACCGTACTGCTCTAATGTTGGACAGTTCTGGAGGGACTTTTCATGACTGTCTCATCCTAAGACTTGTGAATAGCAGTAACAGTGTTCACAGTGAAACAGTTTTAGATTGGACTTTGCTTTGTACGGTCATATATTTAAAATCCTTATAGCCGAATTTCGACAACTGCTCTTAGACTTCTCTTAAAGTACATTTCCGAGTAAACGTTAAAAGGTTTTCTGTCTCATTCAGAATACGCTCACTGAGCACTTTATTAGTGCTATACACTATACTAATACTAGGCCTCTCTTTGCTCTCAAAATTCTTCATGGTATGGATTCCATAAGATGTTGGAAACATCACGCAATCTTTGCAGATTTCTCAGGTGCACTTTCATGCTGCGAGTCTCCCGTTCTACCACATCCCATCTGTTGGATTCAGATCCGGTGACTGGGAAAGCCACTGAAGAACAGTGAGCTCATTGTCTTTGTTCATGAAAGCAGACTGAGACGACTTCTGCTTTGTAACATGGTGCATTACCATGCTGGAAGTAGCCATTAGATGATGGTAAATGGTGGCTATGAAGGGATGCACATGCTCAGCAACAATACTCAAAAAGGTGTGGCATTCAAGCGTTGATTGATTGGTATTAACAGGCAAGAAAACATTCCTGACACCGTTACACCACCTCCACCAGCCTGCACTGTTGTCACAAGGCAGGTTGGGTCCATGGATTCATGCTGACTCTACCATCTGTGTGCCTCAGCAGACCAGGCTACTTGCCAGAGCCATATCACCCCGTAGCTCTCGCCTGGTGTCCCACTGAAGCTAAGCAGGGTTGAGCCTGGCCGTACCTGGATGGGACTGTTGGGAGACCTCCTGGTCTCACTTTGAGTGCCTAGAAAAGTGCTATATAAATCTAAGGAATTATTATTATTATTATGACTTTTTTCCAGTCTTGAACTGTCCAGTTTTGGTGAGCCTGTGCGCACCGCAGCCTCAGCTTTCTGTCAGAAGTGGAACCCGACATGGTCTTCTGCTGTTGTAGCCCATCTGCCACAAGGATCGACGTGTTGCGCATTCTGAGATGCTGTTCTGCTCGCCACAATTCTACAGAGTCGAGTTACTGTATGAGAGCGGTGCCGAGTGGAAGCCGAATGGGAGAAGGATCTCAAAACCTGTGGAAATTCTCGTCTGTGGAACCCACACATAAGCCACAGATGCAGTAGACAGAAATCAGCCTGATTTCTATTTACTATGACTTTTGGAGTAAAAAGGTCAGGGTCAAGCATCTTCCTACTCAAGCACAACGATTTAACCTAGATGAAAACTGTGTTCAACCTGGACCTCAGGTATGTCCCCTTCATGTGTAACCTTTGACCCAGAAGTGTTTGCAGCTCTCACCGGAGCACTGAAGGCCTTGGCGGAACAGACCCTTCAGCAGCCGATGGCAGTGCTGGCACACTGTGGGCTTGGTGTATGTGTGGATTTGGAAGGTGTGTGGCACCATGGGTCTGCCTCCTCTAGCCCCATCACACAACCCCAACCACATGGGCCTGTCAGCCCACGACGGGGGCCGAGAGCGCGACGGCTTAGAGAGACTGATCTGGAAAACAGAGGACAGAGATATCAGCTTGAGTAAAGGAAGAATGGAAAATATCTTTATTATTATCTGTAATACTGTTGAGTATTTTGTACTATTCCTCCATGTCTATAAAACACATAAGGTTGAGGGTATGTTTTCAGTGTTGCTGAAAACCCTTATAGTCTACGAAACATCAAAATGGGAGGACGACACTGCTTTTTTTTTCCTCCTTTAAGACGGAGAGAGGTGGTACCTCCTCGAGACTGCCTCCAGTGTGGTTGCTGAGGGAGGTGGAACGGGGACGTGAGGGAGGGAACAGTGACAGACTGGGGCCACATGGCCGGTACACACGCGAGCAGTCATTAGGCAGCAACAGTGCACAGCGTTTATGGAAATCTAAACCACAACCTAGAGAGAGAGAGAGAGACAGAGAGACGGATAACTTTAAAATGGATAACAGACTCAATAAACAAACTGATAAAAGAGAAAGACAGCCATGTGTAAAAGTGAGAATATTGTGTGTGTTTAGGATTTGAACATAAACACAATGCTGAACGCCAGTGTGAAACTGACAGTATGTCCGTCCATGTAATAGAAGTCTATCTCACCCAAATCCTTTGTGTAAATACTGTACATCCCCGCACATTGTACATATCGGTCTCAGTGACGTCACACAGGTGATGCGGATGATCAGCGTTTAAAATGCTAGAAGTTTACTTGTGGTTGAGATATATGGTCAAAAGTTTGTGTCCATCTGTATTTGGTGAACATCCCATTCCCGATTTAGTCCCCCTTTTCTCTTATAAGAACCGCCACTCTTCTGGGAAGGCTTTCCACTAGAGTTTGGAGCGTGGCTGTGGGGATTTGTGTCCATACAGCTGCAGGAGCATTAGTGAAATCAGGCGCTGATGTTGGTGCAGTCTGTGTTCCAGTTCGTCCCAGAGGTGTTCAGTGGGGGTTGAGGTCAGGACTCTGTGCGGGACACTCGAGTTGTTCCACATAAACCTTGGCAAACCATGTTGTCATGGAGCTCACATTGTGCATTGAGCATTGTCATGAACAGGTTTGGGCCTCTTTGTTCCAGTGAAGGGAAACTAATGCTACAGCATACAAAGACACTCTATACAATTGTGTGCCTTCAGCTTTGTGGTGACTGTTTGAGGAAGAACCGCATAAGGGTGTAATGGTCAAGTGTTCACATATATTTCTGGCTAAGTTTTCACAAGTATACAGTATATATAACAACTATAGTTGTGGCCAAAAGTTTGCATACCCCTTGCAGAATCTGCTAAATCTTAATAGTGTTATCAAAGTAAAAGGGATCATAAAAATCCCATGTTGTTGTTTATTTAGTCCTGTCCTGAATAAGCTATTTCACATAACAGATGTTTACATATAGTCCACAAGACAAGAAAATAGCTGAATTTATAAAAATTACCCCCTTCAAAAGTTTACACACCCTTGATTCTTAATCCCGTGTGTCGTTACCTGGATGATCCACGACCGTGTTTATGTTTTGTGATGGTTGTTCATGAGTCCCTTGTTTGTCCTGATCAGTTAAACTGCCCCTTGTTCTTCAGAAAAATCCTCCAGCGACTACATGATTTTGAGATCCATCTTTTCGCACCGAGGACAACTGAGGGACTCGTACACGACTATTACACAAGGTGCAAACATTCACTGATGCTCGAGAAGGCAACACGACAAATTTTGAACAGGGTGATCGGTGTAATATATACTATATAAATATATATAATATATATTATATAGTAGAAAATGTCAGAATTTCACCACGTGTCAGGCTTTTCCAAGGTTTCATAATTCCACTTTGAGATTGCAGACATTAATGCCATCTGAAGAAAATATATTCACACACACCTCTATGGCACTGGGCAGACGTCCTTATCCAGAGCGACTTACATTGATCTCATTTATACAACTGAGCAATTGATTAAGGGCCTTGCTCAAGGGCCCAGCAGTGGCAGCGCTGGGATTTGAACTCACTGCCTTCCGATCAGTAGTCCAGCGTCTTAACCACTGAGATACCAAATCCTCCAGATATTTGGTGCAAATAAAAATTCAAAGTGAATTTGATCCTCTGCTTAAACATTATTTACAGCTGAAAGCTCTGTTTATGAATAGGCTACCCATCAGCAGTTATTACAGTAGAGGAAAATGTGTGCGTCATTAAGTGTGTGTGTACGTGTTACCTTCACATTTTAAGCCCTGTCGGATGATCCCCCAAAGCATCTCGCCGCAGTGGTAACAAAACGTAGGCGTGCGATAAGACTGGACCACCAAAGAATGTGGGCGGAACTTCACCTCAGTCAGTGACGCAGAAGCTGAAAGGGTTCAAAAGAGCGACAGCTTGAGCTCTAATAGAAATCTCAAAAAATAAACAGTGTTGGACTCAAGGTCCAGATCTGTATGTGGGCATATGTATATCTGTGTGTGTGTGCGTGCGCTAACCAGAAAGTACCACCTCCACCAGGTCTCCATCGTGCAGGTAGTGTTGCTCCGAGAGTCTGTGGAGGAGCTGCTCAGACGTGGAGTCATGTCGGAAAAGCAGCAGCTTCTCACCAAGACCTATTACACTCCAATCAGGGGCCTTCAGGACCAGAGAGAAGCACGGGTTACTTCACATTCACACCAAATATTGCACAAGACAGCATTATGTTATCACTCATTTCTCCTTCTAATATGATATCGCCGCTATAGTAAAGGCCGACGCTGAAATTTCCTGTAAGGAGATGTTTATTCAACAAGCTCCCGAAGGAGTATCCAGGGTCAGCGCTTTATCACAGTTAAAAAATAAAGTTTCCTGCCATGGTTTACACTTCAAGATAGAGGATGTTATGCCTTCTGGTTTCTCAGTAACATAACAAGCAGTGGGTTTTTTTTTTTTTAAACTTCAAGAGAAAGGAAAAAAATGAAAGAAAAAAAAAAAGAACGGCTTATGAGAGAGCAACTGTTGCTGTTGTAGTTGCTGTGACAGAAGTGATGACGGGAACTAACTCGTTTTGCGGACATTCCCCAACGTATAAACGGAACTGTAAGCGCGTAATAGTATACCTTTTGTTCTTTAATTAACAATAAGAAACATCATCCTTGGCAAATTGCTGTGGTAACGGAATAATTAAAGACTTCAGGACATGCTGTTCGAGGAAAATAATCACCACTTTCAGGGTAGGAACAGGTAGGAACTCATCACACCACTGAGTCATTATTGGTCAGGTCAGGGTTCAAGTTGTAATGTTTCCACCTTTCCTACAACTGTTCCAATAACAGGTTGAAGAAAGCACCTGGTAATCTGGGAAAGTCTGAAGATGAATCCACAAACTGGATCTTCGTTTGGTCAAGGTGTTGGAGAGGATAGCGGATACCGTAAACCCATGTTAACTGCCTCGTCAGCATGCTTAATAGCTTTTCAAATCAGCCAACATCAGTGTCTTCATGACCACAAAGGTCAAGGTAATGAGGCAGGAGGGCTTGTTATCGTTAGTGTGTTTACGCTGAACTCGATCAGAAGAGAGAGAAGGGGAGGAGGGGGCATCGATGCTCCTGCGAAGTGATACGTCGGTTAAAATCCTTTCGTTCCGTGAGACGAGAGTGAGACAGATGATCGAAAAACCTATGCGTCTGTCCATAAACACTCTGCATTGCACTGCAGATACACATACCTCTCCGAACTACCTCACATACCCCCTGACAGAATGCTATTCTCACACAACCGTGCACCTTATCTCAGAGTAAATAAGACTGCGAGCCAGACACACACACACACACACACACACACACACACACACACACACAGAGAGAGACAAGTGAAGTCAGATGGGCAAGATAAGCGGTAGGCTTTGAGCTTCGGCACACTAAAACAGGCGGCTTATGTAAAAGCAGGTCGGATGCGGCGTGTACAGGGCCCTGCTGCGAGTCGGCCGGAGGTGAAGATCACACAGAGCCCCAGAAAGCGACAGGGCTTTTAAATGTCAGAGCCTTGTTTTGCAATTTAAATTAGGAGGAAATGACTCAAAATGCGAGAGAGGGAGAGAGAGAGACACACACAGAGAGAGAGAGAGAAAATTTTGACTGTGGAGGAGGGTCAACATCCTACATTCACTCGAGTCTCCCAGAATGAGACGAAAGTGTGATAAAAATAAACAAAGTGACTATTAACGGTGTGTTCAGTGACGTCAGCGAGGCATGAGGAGGTGTGAGTGTGTGTTTTTTTTATTTTGCCTTCTCATATTAGCCATGCTGTGTGGGAAATGATTAGAACTACATTCTGGGAAAATGAGTGTTAAAGAGGCGGCCAGAACAGTTTGTAATATTTGGTGGGTTGCGGTTCTTCTCACATTCTGTTAAAAATTTCTGCTCAGAGAGAGAAAGTAATAAAAACCCTCCTCAATCTCTGTGGTTGCGTACAAATCTGTTAATCAGACGGGAAACAAATGATGTGGACCACCAACATGCACCAACCAATCAGGATTAGGGTGTGTCTTACTCTTGCGTAATTCAGAAAGCTCTCTCTCATACACGAGTATTCTAGCGTCGACATGTGTTTTGTGGGCGTGGCTTTGGAGGAAACACTGAAGGAAGTGGCTTTATTTGAATTTTCGTGCTTATATAGAACAATCACAAGCATACAAAATCATCGCTAACCAGCTCATGGGCTAAGGGTCTCTGACGGGAAGTCTAAGCAAGACCCTGAATTCTCTTAATATACAATTCCATCGTCTTTTGGTTCTTTGAAGTTAGCTAACGTGATCATGTTACTCTTTTTATTTTAATATTATTATGTGCCGTAGCAAAACATAAAAATAACCAACGTTCTAATTACTTAATACAAGCAATTATTGATTATTATTATGATTAGTAGTATAAATCTAATCATCTATGAAATGTCTGTGAGAGAGGATACGAGTCTTGCAAGCCAGACCTCTAACCTTTAGAGTCTGTTATGTTGTTTGTTTGTTTTTCTTTTCAGTAAATGTGACGAGAACCTCCTACTTCAACAGAAAGAGGTCATTTTACTGGCAATGCAGACGACCGACTACAGACTTCACTTCACTGGCACGCATAACAGATTATCTAGATAATTTTCCACGACCTGCATCACACAAAACCGTTGAACACCTTTTAATGATATTCTGTGAATGAATTTATTATTATTTTTTTTCAATCTGGTGTTAGTTTGTTTGGTGGATCACAAGAATGCAACCTTGAAGATCCTGAAGCTTGTGGCCAGAAAAGCATACAAAAGATATCAGATGCTTCGTCTCTGAAGTCGAGACTACACCTCCAATAAGTATTACATAGCGACACACAAATGAAAACAAATAGGAATATATTATTTGGATGAATAGATGTTGTGTGTTCTCACTGAATATGAATACAGATACAAATACTGTAGGAGGTGCACTATTCGTTTTATTTAGGGCATCTGTTAGAGACAGGAAGTGAGGTGTGCATTGGGAACGCAGAGGTTTTAACTTTCATGTGGGTACGAGCAAGCAGTCAGATATGAAGATTACACAACAACAAAATACCATGCTCATTAACATGATGCATTTACGGGTCACAGTGGTTTAAATTAGGATAATAGTTTGGTTATACTACATTATATGGCCAAAAGTATGCGGATGCCTGACCATCACAACCAGATGTTCTTACTGAAGATCTCGTTCTAAAACCATGGGCATTAATATGGATTTTAGTTCCCTTTTAAACTTATAATAACCTCCACTCCACTCCACCAGGACACTCGAGCTCTTCCAGAACAAAGTTGGCAAACCATGTCTCATGGATCTCGCTTTGGCGGAACACGTTTGGGTCTCTTAGTTCCAGTGAAGGAAAATCTTTATTCTAGACAATTGTGTTTTGGGGAAGGGTCACATATAGGCATGATGGTAAGGTGTCTACATACTTTTGGTCATATAGTGTATTTTGGTAAACATAATCAACTAAATGTTTTAGAAAGTTTTATAGTGACTTTTGATGACAACTTGACCTTCACAGACCACATTTCAACAACTGCACGGTCCTGTACGTTCATTCTGTACAACATCAAGAAAATCAGACCCTGTCTCACCGAACAGGCTACACAACTACTAGTCCAGGCTCTTGCCATCTCAAAACTGGACTACTGCAACTCACTACTCTTGAGCCTCCCAGCAAGCTCCATCAAACCCCTTCAGATGACTCAGAATGCAGCAGCACGTCTCCTCTTCAACCAGCCCAAAAGAACCTATGCACACCCCTCGTCATCTCCCTCCACCGACTTCCTGTAGCCGCCCGCATCAAATTCAAGGCCTTGATGCTCACGTACAAGATCTTGACTGAAACAGCACCCCACTACCTCAACTCTCTCCTGAAGGTTTACGTTCCCTCACGCAATCTGTGATCGGTTAATGACCGACACTTAGTAGTACCCACTCAGTGTGGCTCAAGGTCCCTTTCCAGAACCTTCACACTAACTGTCCCTCAGTGGTGGAATGAACTACCCACCTCAATCCAGACCACAGACTCTGTCACTATCTTCAAAAAACAGCTAAAAACCCACCTCTTCCGTGAAAACGTAACTAACCCCTAAAACTCCAACCCCACATTATCTTTTAAAAAACCCCCCCAAAATTTACTCTGGCTCTTACACCTCTACTCTGCGCACTTTGCTTCTCTAAAACTAAATTAAAAGCTCTTGCACGGTAACACTACTTGTATTGTTCTCCGCTTGATATATCGCTTTGTTTGCATTTCCTCATTTGTAAGTCTCTTTGGATAAAAGCCACTGGTAAATGAATAAATATAAATGTAAATGTAGAAGATATTGGGAGCAGGTACCAAACAAAATAACTGTGAGAGGGATTAAAAAAAACAACAGCAGCGTCTACCTGAGACCAATTAAGAAGTCGAGCGATGTAGCTGAGGCCGACAAACTGTTAGAGCCAGAATGCGTAAACGATCCTGTTCGCAAGTGATGGAAAATGTAGTGTTGATGAACATGTAACATGTAAATCACCTCGAAAGAACATTTCTGATTTCTGTTGCTCTCTAAACTATTTGCCTTTCTCGGTGTAGAATGTTTCTGATATACAGTCGTGGGAAAAAGAAAGAAGTACACCCTCCTTCAAGTCTATAAATAACAACTGGGTGGTCCTCACCAACTTCTATAAACAAACAAATAACCTCATGACAATAACAACAACAACAAAAATACACAACAGATTTCAATATGATGTCATTTTTTTCCCCCAAAAAGTAAACCAACATTCAGAAACCAGGCAGGGAAAAAAATAAGTACACCCTTCCTACTTCCACAATCATTAGAAGCATAATTAATGTTAATGAAATGCATAAGATTAGTTCATCATCAAGAACTACCTCTATAACAGCAGAACCTTTGGCTGTTTGGTGTCCTGGAGCACTCAGATGTGCATCTACATCATGCGAAGAAGAAAAGACATCTTGTGTTGAAGAAGCTGTTGCTGCTCATCAATCTGGGAAGGGTTATAAGGCCATCTCGAAACTATTTGAAATTCAGCATTCTACAGTGAGAAGTACTGTTTACAAATGGAGAGCCTTAAACGCAGTTGCTAATCTTCCCAGGAGTGAGCATCCCAGCAAATTCAGTCCAAGGTCAGACCATTTAATGCTCAGAGATATAAAGCAAAACCCAAGAGCTACATCATGTGACCTACATGCCCCTGTAAGCACATTAGATGTTTATGTTCATGACAGTACAATCAGAAGAACACTGAACAGGTATGACTTTCATGGAAGGGTGGCTAGGAAAAAAAGCCACTTCTCTCCAAAAAGAATATAATAAAGTCTTTATTAGTCACATATACATTAGAGCACAGTGAAATTCTTTTTTTTTCGCATATCCCAGCATGTCAGGAAGTTGGGGTCAGAGCGCAGGGTCAGCTATGATACAGCACACCTGGAGCAGAGAGGGTTAAGGGCCTTGGTCAAGGGCCCAACAGTGGCAGCTTGGCAGTGCTGGGGCTTGAACCCCTGACCGGATCAGTAGGATTAGTAACCCAGAGCCTTAACAGTCAAGCCACCACTGCCCGATAATCCATACTGATACGTAGCACTTTTTGATTTTGTAAAATTGTATCGAACAAACCACAAATGTTCTGGAACAATACCATTTGGACTGATGAGACCAAGGTGGAGATGTTTGATCATCATGCACAGTGCCATGTTTAGTAAAATTCAAAATCCAAGCACAGTGCATCGCCACAAACACCTCAAAACAGCTGTCAAGCATGGTGGTGGAGGTGTGATCATTTAAGCATGCTTTGAAGCCACAGGTCCTGATGAACTCCACTTTATACCAGAATATTCTTGAGACAAATGTGAGGCCTACAGTCCAGCAGCTTAAGCTGGGCCGAAATCGGGTCATGTAACAGGACAACGATTCCAAGCACACCAGAAAATGGCCAAAGAAGAAAAAAAAAATCAAGGTGTTCAAGTCAAAGTCCAGACCGCAACCCTAAGGAGATGCTGTAGCGGGGTCTCTGCAGCCCGTGGGGTCAACAGTGGTTTAGTGGTTAAGGCTGATTGGAAGGTCAGGGGTTCAAGCCCCAGCACTGCCAAGCTGCCACTGTTGGGCCCTCGAGCAAGACCCTTAACCCTCTCTGCTCCAGGGGCGCTGTATCATGACAGACCCTGCACTCTGACCCCAACTTCCTGACATGCTGGGGTATGCGAAGAAAAGAATTTCACTGTGCTCTAATGTATACGTGATTAATAAAGACTCATTAACATTATCTTAAGAGCGCTGTGGATAAATGAATTCCCTCAAACATCAATAAACTGTAGTAACGTTGTAAAGAAGAGTGGGCCAGAAGTTCTCAAAAATTACGCGAGAGACTCATAAACACCTACAGAAAACATTTCTTCAACTTATTGTTGCTAATGTTGGTTCTACTTGTTACTCAATTATAGGGTGTGTAATGGGGGGGGGGGAGGGGGGCTACATATTGATATTGAAATCTGTTGTGTTATTTTGTATTTTTTAAATCTTTTTGTTGAGAGGCTGCTGAGCACCACATAATTGTTAATTTAGGCCCCGATAACTAGAAAGATAGAAGTGAAGGAGGGCGTACTTTCGTGATTGTATCATTACAAACTTGGTGCACTAACTCCCAAATTAAATGAATATTTTTGTACCAAACTTTTTTAAATAAATTTTTTAGCTTTTTTTTTTTTTTTTTTTTTTTTTAAAAATTCAACACTGATTTTAAATCAGCTGCATCATGCAATGGTCCGAAACTGTCCACAAAATATTTTCTATCATTTTAGTCACCAACATGAAATATTATAGACCTGAAGTTTAACACGTTTCGTTTATATACACAGGCTTTTTATTCTTCCAGGTACAATGTTTCATCTTTTTTTATACTCATGGTTTTCCTATACATGGACAATGTGTTTAATTTTTTAATGAAAGTGATATTTAGAAAAATGTAACATTTCATTTTACATACATAATTTTAAGAATCTGCGTTTGTGTTTTAAATAATTCATGCATGAAAGGGTTAAGGGGGGAGGGCCCTACGGTTTTAGGCAATTATGGATACTGATACGGATATTTGGAGCACTAAACAGGTCCAGATATAAATAAATACCGTCATTGCTTTTACAGAGCCTTATACAGACTGATTATTTATAAAACATAATAGTGACATTTAGATGGAAACATGCTGGCCCATGGGACAGTGGTGGGTCTGTGGTTAAAATCTCTGGGTTACTGATCAGAAGGTCAGGAAGTCAAGTCCCAGCACTGCCAAGCTACCACTGCTGGGCCCTTGAGCAAGGCCCTTAACGCTCAACTGCTCAGATGTATAAATGAGATAAATGTAAGTCGCTCTGGATAAGGGCGCCTGCCAAATATCATAAATGTAACGTAATGTGATGAATCAGCATCAGGTGTAGCTTAGACTACAATTAGCAGCAGCTGTGAAAATGCCATTATGGCAGAATTTCTGAGCATCTGCTACTTTCACGTTTGAATCTGATGTTAAACGATGTGACGCAGAGGATCAGAGACGCGTTATCTCCAGTCACATCAGTACGTCTGAAACAAGAGCACCAAAGTGGGATGTCGAACAAAAACAATCTACTGATGCTGCTTTGAGTTTCATCCCACTCGGTGATGACGCATCTGAAATCGTCACAGCATCCGAGGCGCTTCATTACGAAGCAAACGTTTTACTGCACCATGTGTGTAGGGATGATACACAGAGTCCTGGACACCACAGAATCTGTCCATATTAGCACACTGTGTGTGTGTGAGAGTGTATGAAAGGTGAAATAAAAGCTTGTATATGTGTGTGGGTATATACAGTAGGGGAGCAGGTATGAGTTTAGTACGTGCCTATCTGGTAGCAAGAGACTGAGCAGAGGACACACAGGGTGCAGGTTGGTGTGTGTGTGTGTGTGTGTGTGTGTGTGTGTGTGAGAGAGAGAGATGTGAAGATGTCTGTGGTTGGAAAGTGAGCCACACATGCTCTAAACCACACAGCAGTCATGCTGCGAGCAGCAGGCACAAAGGTCAGCTACAGCGACTGTGAATGTGAGTGTGTGTGTATGTAGTAACGCCCTGTAGGCCATCATATCAACTGTACACACACAAACATAATGAGAGCGCTAGAGCAGGAATAAGATCTGTTTCCTGTCCAGACCGTTGAACAATACCATTTACGAGGTTCCGTAAGCAAATTCATTCAACTCTTTTGCAAGTCAATGCCATGGCGTTATACTGTGCGCATTAGGCATCTTGCAGGATGTAGCATCAGCATTAGGACATGTTACACCACAGCGCTGTTCAATTCTCCACTTCTATTGGTCAGAGTTACCGCTGCAATCAAAATGATTCAACCCCCATTGCAAATCAGGTTTATTGTTAAAATGTACAGACTTTCAGCTGTTTGCGATGAACACATCAAACACAAGCAATAGGAATAGTTCAACACAACGAATGCTGCAAGTGGTTTCCCCAAATTCAACTCAAAATGCAACTTATAATGACTTCTCCAGTCTCAAAATTATCCATCCCCTTCATGGTAAGCATCTTTAGTACTTAGCAGAGCACGCTTTTGCTGTTATGACCTGCTGATAACGCGATGCAGAGCTTCTGGCAGCGTTCCCGAGGAATCTCAGCCCATTCCTCATGAACAATGGCCTCTAGTTGGATCAGGTGTACTTGAGACAACACCTGTTTGGCATATTTGTGCTGTTGTGAGGGATTCTATTCAGGGGGTTGAATAATTTTGAGACTGGAGAAGCATCTCTTTTCACTCTCTCATGAAGTTACTAAGACAATAATATTTAAAAAAAAAAAAAAAACTGCTCTGTCCTGAACTGACTGTTACAAAGCACTGACACTGGAGACTCCTTCCATAAACGTTAAATAAACGTTTCCTTACGGAAAACTTGTAACGTTAATCCAAGCGGTTACTACGGAAACGATGACGTATCCGAACGAGCGTTAATATAAACCCGTGATTCATCTTGCGGCTTGAACTACCGTCAGAGCTGCTGTGAGAGAAAATGAATAAACACCTCGCGACCAATCAGAATTGAGAATTCGACCGCGCGGTGGTCTGTTGTAGAACTCATTTTGGTGTAAAACCAAATAAACGCAATGTTCGATTTGAAATATCAAATCCAGCGAAATAAATACAGACTACATGAACAAAAATGATAACAAACAAGGTAAATAACTTGTAATGTCGTCACTGGACGCGTTCCTACCCTCCTCTCGATGATTTCCGCTGCTATCTTCTTGGCGCTTTTGAAACTCAGCCGGCCCTTGGGTACACGGATGCCTTCTTTTAACAGACCCATTTGGAAGTGGACGCGAATGGGCCCTTCAGGGACAAAGTTGGTCTCCACAGACATCTGCGAAAAACAATCTTGAGAGAGAGAGAGAGAGAGAGAGAGAGAGAGAGAGAGAGAAAAGATGATGACACTCAGGTTGATTCTGTAACAGTAGCTTAAGAAAAGCCTCATATTTCCTTCGTGTACGAGTGTGCAAAAGTGTGAGACCACAGAACTGAAAAGGCGCCTGAATCGCGCATTTAGGCCACCGAGAACGAACGCAGCACAACTGAACAGCTGAAGTGAACAGCTAAAGTGAACAGAGTCGAGCCAGATCACTGAGGAGCAAAAGAAATAGCCTACAGTGTTTTATAGCCTGTGTGCAAATCTGCAACCACAAACACAAGGAAATGATCTGACACTGAGCAAGTCGGCGTACTCAAAAGCAAGCGTGTTTGAAATGCTGGAGAGGAATAAAGTACTTACTTGAAATGCCAGAGTCCAGAGAATCCTGCTCCAGCCCAGCAGCCATTTCCTCTCACCTTGGCGAGGGAGAAATAACACCTCTCTGAAGACTTCTTGGTTTTCTGCTGCTTTCACATGTCACGCCGGTTTCCTTTTGCGAGGCGTACTTCACTAATGAGACGCTGACAGACGACAGGAAACTCAACACACACACACACACACACGCGTGCACGCACACTTTTTGTGTGTCAGTGACAATAAGCGCTCTCGATACTTCATGGGCCATTTTTTTTCCCAGTGAGCCTATTCAGATGAAATTTTCACCAGGCATCAGTATTAACTCAAGAAATCCAGAAATATAAAAGAATTCACAACATTAAAGTCTATAAATAAAGTTGTGTGTAATAAAGTGGAATGACACGGGAAAAAAGTATTGAAAACGCCAAGAAAAAGCAGTTCTCCAAGGCAAGGTAAGGCACCAGCTGAAATCCATAAGTAATTATACCCCCTATTTGTGCAAATTAATCTCAGCTGGTTTAGTAAATTGAGGGTCTATAAAAAGGCTTTTCGTCACCAAGGTGTCACACAAGAAACATCTCATGATGGGTAAAAGCAGAGAGCTCTCCCAGGACCTTCACAACCTTATTGATGCAAAATATGTTGATGGAATCGGATTTCAAAACTTCTGAATCTTCTAGTAAGCACCATTGGGGCCATTATTCGCAAGTGGAAGCAGCAT
Source organism: Ictalurus furcatus (assembly GCF_023375685.1). Lineage (NCBI taxonomy): Eukaryota > Metazoa > Chordata > Actinopteri > Siluriformes > Ictaluridae > Ictalurus > Ictalurus furcatus. The sequence continues at coordinate 26,894,619 of NC_071261.1, forward strand.
CACTCCGTCATCAACCGGCCACGCACAGGAGCTCCTTGTAAGATCTCTGACCACAGAGTCAGAAGAATAGACAAAAGAGTAGCCCAAGAGCCAAGGACCACTCGGAAAGAGCTCCAGAAACACTTGGAGGCAGCAGGTGCCATCGTCACAGAGAAAACAATAGGCAATGCACTCCACTGCTCACGCTCACCCTGCAAGACTCCATTGCTAAAGAAAAGGCATGTCGAAGCTCTTTTACAGTTTGCTACAACTCATTTGGACAAGCCTATGAAACACTGGGAGAGTGTAGTCTGCTCAGACGAGAGCAAAATTGATCTTTTTGGCTGTCATACTATACACCATGTTTGGGGAAGAAATGGCACTGCACATCACCCTTAAAACACTACACCAACAGTGAAGTTTGGAGGTGAAGCATCATGATGTGGGGCTGTTTTTCATCACATAGTACTGGCAGACTTCATATAATTGAAGGAATGATGAATAAAGGCTTTACCAGAAGATTCTTGAGAAGAATCTGCTGTCATCCACCAGGATGATGAAGATGAGACGTGGGTGGACGTTCTAGCAGGACAACGATCCAAAGCATACAGCAAAGGAAACTCTCAGTTGGTTTCAGACAATAAAAATCAAGGCGTTAGAATGGCCCAGTCAATCACCTGACTTAAATCCAACTGAACAAGATTTAAAGACAATATGTTTAGAAGAACGGGCGAAAATCACACCTGAATACTGCGGCCGAATAATTTCTTCATACAGGAAGCGTCTTGAAGCTGTCATTACAAACAAAGGCTTCTCCACTAAGTATTAAATACATTTCAGTTAGCGTGTTCAATACTTTTTTCCCGTGTCATTCCCCTTTATTACACATAACTTCATTTATGGACTTTAATGTTGTGAATTCTTTATATTTCCAGATTTCTTGAGTTAATACTGATGTCTGGTGAAAATTTCATGTGAATAACCTCATTGGAAATGTATTTACTGAAAAAAAGGTTGACGCGTCCAATACTTATTTCCCCCGCTGTAACTGTGTTCCTTTCCTCTGGAAAGATCTACAGTCCCCGAGGGGAAATTGTATTATGAATGATGAATTCAATTGCATTCATGTAGCACTTTTAAGAATGATCAGAGGAGACCAGAGCCAGAGGAGACCTCATGAGGAAGAATCCTTCAGGGACTTAAATAGGGAACTCATCCTCTTCTGGGTGGGTAGCGTGATTATAAATCATTACTCTTCTACAACCTTCTACCGAGTATGTTGAAGGGATGTTTAATATGAGCAGACTGCAATTAAGATTTTATGGTTATAGGATCAGTGATTAGATACAAATCTACAGTGTCTCTGCGCTTTATCCATTGAACAATGGTGGGCTTAAAATGTTTTGGGTTTTTTTTGGGTGGGGGGGGGGGGGGGGGTGTCGTTTATGCGTTTAGCGTATGCACGTGGGAACAGCCCCGACATCAGAAACTGATGAAAGCATAGAACCTCCAAGTAGAAATCAGATAGATCCGGAGGGCGACAGGAGCCTCAGATGTAGAAATGTGTGTCAGGACCAGGAACGAATTATTACAAAAAAGCATAACCACCACGCCAAATTGGTTTGAAAAGTGAGAGCTTTTATTTCTTTTGATCATTTTACATCAGATTGGCTCGTTCGCAGGTGACCTCTAACCCTCCCAATCCCCCCAACCATATTAAACCTGCACGAACACATTCTACAGTGTAGGAAAAGCTGCACATTGCACATGACCTGATGTCAGCTTTGCAGTGTGTCTGATAAAGGAAGAAAGACTTTCTCAGCATACGCAATACACAGCCGTCGTGTACCCGCTACATCGGCGGTTCTCAGCACACCGTGTGATCCGCCTGCGCTGAACAACATGGCTGCACATTCTATCATTTATTAATAGTTATTACAGTATTAACATTTGCGACAGGCAAACTAGGGTCTAGGGCTGCACGACTCATTCACAATTTTCAGATTAAATACAACTGACTGCAGTATACAGTGAGCTTAGCTGATTAATTATCACTAGAGGATTTGATTAGAGACTAATTGCGTTTGAGTGAACCTCTTAAACAATAAATCTAATGTGCTTAGGAGTGTTTTATTCTGATTAACAGGAATGTAGGTTAATAATGTACAATGCTGTGTTCTGTTTATACAAAACAAAATGAAATAATAAAGCTAATTTGTTCTTCGCTTAGTACTGAGATTTGTTACTTCAATATTGAGTAAAAGATTTTCCCATTTTATCCTTAATCGCAGATCGTCAAGGACCGATGGTTGTGTTTTGATGATAGTGTAGCTGTAACATGATCATAATATGGTGTTGGGTCAATCCCATGCAGACTTTGTTGCACAGTTAGTCTTCCCTGCACTAAAACTGCCGAGAGCTCGCTAATCAAAAGAAAACTCAAATTCCGGGCTCGTGGCGCAAACCGGGCGTTATGGTGAGTGAGTGGAGTTAAAGCTTTTTTTTTTTTTTTTTTGCAGTGTAAACGCTCACTCGAGCACTACGCAGGAGTTTACTGATCTGCCTGAGCGCTACACCGACAGTTACAAAACAATACAGAATCCATGTGTGAAGGTATGAGACACAGTGAATGGAAGAGTTTCACAGCACAAAATCTTTCCGCTCTCCATCCTACATTCCTGCGATCTTGCATTCATTTTGAACACTTTCCCCCACCATGAGCCCAACGTCAACGTCCTCTCTACCTTCAATTTCCCAGCAACACCATTCCGCGCAACCAAAAATCAGCCAAAAGAGATGGTTGTGTATTTAAAGGAGCAGTTTGTCATTTTATTTCAGCGCCCTCTGCTGGCTGCGAGGTGATGCGAACACCCCCTTCATCGGCCTCTCGTTCGAGGTCAATTGCGGTAGAAACAAACCGAAAAAGCGGTTCCTCGGTCCTGAAGACTTTCCCATGGAGGAAAACGTACCGACACTGGAGACTCCTTCCATAAAATGTCTCCACACAGAAAGCTACACAATATCAACGATTACATGTTGCTCTTACTAAAACGACATGTTTTAATCCATTCATTCATTACTAGCCTTAAACTACGCAGTAACGGCTTGTTCACGGGTCTCTGTAAACAAGCCGTTACTATAGAAACGATGACTTATTAGAACAAGCGTATTAATATAATCCTGGGATTTGAATTACAGCTGGAAGTACCATGTTACAGAAAAGTTCCGATTTGAGAATTCTACAGCGCTGTAGTATAACACTATGTACACCACTGTGAGGCCTTGGAAGGGGCAGGGCAATGTTTATCTGGGGGCGGGGTCAATTTCAGGGCCAGAAAAATGTCATTAGAAGCCTGACAAAGATATTTATTTTGCATCACAGATAACTGAGTTTATATGAATATAGTAGAAACACTTCTACACACACAAAAAAAGATTACAAACTGCACCTTTAATACAAAATTTCCATTTCCCCTAATCGTTCAGTCAAATCCAACTCTCAAGTGACACAGCAGGTACAATAACACTGCTGCGTGCCCGACAACCACAACACAAGAATACAGTACATAAGCCAGCGATGTAGGACTTCTTTGTTTTGGCTCTTACATAAACGCATAAATAATTACGAGCACGCTGAATTAGCGAACGTAGTGAAGATATGTTCTAATCAAAGATCAATCACTGTTTGGAGCAAATAAATCGAACCAAACCACAAACTCGTATACGCTACATGATGGTGTTTTGTACCGCAAAAATAACCACACACACACACACACACACACACACTTATATACAAACTCTGACTTCATCATACAATTCTGGCGTTAACCAAGACTCGGAAATTAACGGACAATGTCAAAATAATCAGCAGAACACGACTTGGGTCCAGTTTCAGCATCCTTCGAGAGCTCTTCTGTTCACACGGCATGTGAAACAAGCAACAAAGCCCAGTGTTTCTTTAACAGTTCATCTACTTCATCAAGTCATCTACTTCCTACTATGTAAACAAAACCATGTGTGGTTATTTACAAAGAAGGAAACAACAATTTCAATAAGTTAAACCTGTATATACAGAAAGGAGAAGAAAAAAAACAACAACAGGAAGGCAAAAGAGAGGCTTTACCTCAACCACAACACTACTTTCTGTTCATTTCAGCGCTTTACTTAAAATAAATAAAATTTAAAAAAAAAAAAAAAACACATTTCCATCCTGGCATTTTGTTCATCCATGACGAAACACACCAGCTTCGTACCACTCGTGATTTTTTTGGGTGTGAGGAGCCACATCAGCATTATCTGTGCCTCTAGTCAAGTACAAAACATTCTGATCACAGATAGTTAAAGTTAATGCTTGCAGTTACACATACTAACCATTCCTTATATGATGTATAACCTTTTTTTTAAACCATGCCATGTCTCGGAGATGCGAGTAAGGGTCTCGAATGCAGACACGCGTCCAGTGGAGTAAGCAGCATGCTGTATTGCGTTAACCGCATGGTTGGATTTTCAGGAAAACAGGCTGGCCGTGGACTGAAAGAACTGAGGGCGGTGAACTGGAACTCTATCTCTATCTCTCTACCCGCTGTGCGTCAACAGTCTGATCAGTGCAGTTTAACAAAGCAAAGCAGACACAGCTATTTGGTAGCGCACTGGCTGTCAAACTAAAGACTGGTGGAATTTTTTTTTTTTTTTTAAATGACATAACATAACATTGTTCTGATTTGAATGCACAACGCAAACAGCGTGTCTGCTTTGCTCCGCTCCTCTTTAATAACCCCGACCGCACTCTCTAACCAATCAGGGAGCTTCGTCTTGAAAGGTCCACGTTGCTGGTGCTCAGTCCTCGACATTCTGACAGGCCACTGTTTACTTCCTGAAAACACAGAATATAGGTTCGTGAAGCTCTGAAGAAGCGTCATCCTTACAACACACAAAACTGTATGCGTGTGTGTGTGTCCACGTCCACGTGCTCACCTGTGAGGTCTCCTCTACACTCTTGTTGAGGAAGTTCAAAGAGCTCGCCCTCTTCATCCTTAAATACAAAAAAAAACCAAAAAAAATATCTCAGACCTTTTAGTCAGGACTATTAAAAACGAATGGCTGCGAGTCAACAGTTAATCCCGGACTCGTTCTTCCTCACCCCGGGTTGCGAGGCTCTTGCGGGCCGCTGCCCTGCAGTTTCTTCACCAGCATCTCGCTGCTGCGTCTCAGAGCGTCTCGGATCTTCCCGAAGGAGCCGCTGCGCCGCAGAGAGCCGCTCCCGTCCTGCGGGCGGGGGGGTCAGGGAAGCGAACATAAGCTTCTAAACTCTGGAATCTCTCTCAGCTCCAACATAAAGCCACATTTTATACAACTCATCATACAATCCTTAATCCGGGTGAACGTAAACAAAGCACTGGGCGTTTTCAGCCAATTCTACACGGCATACATGATAGCTGTTGCTCAGCAAAGGTCATCGTGGCGACATTCTTAAAACGAGGGTCAACGATTCAACAGAGTAATAAATATATAACTCATAAATATGCAAATATATGCAGAAAGATCAGCGTTACACTTTTTTTAATCTGCTCTAATATTTCCCGGAGGTTTGTAAACCTTTCGAGGAAACGTCAGAGCGGTTTCATGAAGCTAGCAGTACAGACGGAATATAAAGAGGACGTAAGTGTACACACCCCGCTCCACTCAGCCTCGTCTCCCTCAGAGTCACGAGGACCTCCAGAACCGTTCGGCCCCTCCCTGCCGTGCCGCTTATCTCCAGCAGGGGTGCCGTCTTTCAGCAGCTCCACCACCTTACTCTGGTTAATCGCATCGATGCCCTACATTGAGGATTGACAGATGTATTGATAAAACGCTTTGGTATATTGCGTATTAACGCAAGTAGATCCCATGCACAGGCACCTGTTTGCGGTTCTTTGTAGCACAATCTTCCAGAGTCTCGGCGGCCTGCAGCTTGCCCTGCCGGCGATACAGCGCCCCCAGGCTCCTCAGTGTGTTAGTGACTGTGGGACTGCAAGCAGCAGAGACGAGCCATCAACACGCAGCTCACGTATTATCCGATAAACAGGAAGTGCTTCACGCAGGCTTGCGAACGATCACTCACCTGTCCACTTTGCAGGCCTTGTACCAGCTGCCGTACTCACCGTACGGACCAGAGTCCTTCTTCTTGCCCTGTTACATCAATTAAAAATAAAATACATCAATGAATACTATTCATCTAGCAGGTCTGAAGTAACGAGTGTGTCAGGAATGCTGTAATGCAGTGCTGCGCTCCTACAAAACCACACACACACACAAAATCTGATAACGTCGTTCTGTGCAGATTGTCTGTTTTATAGCTGGTCCTCCCTCTCTGTGCTGTAAAATCAATTCCTGTCTCACATGGCACACATTTTCCTATAACCATGGTGTATTATATTACTTGGAAAACGTTATGAAAAAGACCAATGTAATTAATATATATATATATATATATATATATATATATATATATATATATAAACTCAGAACCCACCAACAATGCTGCATTTAAAAAATGTTTATCATTAATAAACAATTCTTTTAAAAAGTAAAATTAACAAATTATTTAATATGTAAAAAGAAACATGCTAAAAATCTGTCAAATATTTTACAATTATAAAGATTAAGTAAATTTATTATTTATTATTTTAAAAACTACTTCCTGAGTTTGCAATTTCAAAAAAAAAAATAAAAAAATAAAAAAATTTAAGAAATTAAATTAAAGAAATGAACTAATCCTGATCTCTCGGAAAAGTGTACTCTCTTGTACAGTATATAGTCATATCGCCCAGCGTTACTACATGTAAAACTCTTTTTAGACATTTTATATCAAGCTATAATAAAGAAAAACACTTTCAAATCAATAAGACTCAATAGTAGATGAGGATCATTTCAGTAGTGCGCCATCTGGAGGCGGTCTAGGACTCTAACGCGTGTTTCTACTGGGGTGTAACTCTTGGACAGTTAGAATTTTTCGATGCGTTGTTTCTCACGGCGTGATTAAAATGAATCGAGGCGATGCTCGTCGACGTGAAATCAATCACTTATGATTACGGATCGCTTATTCGTGAAAACAACCGGTATGTAAACATGATGTTTAAAAAAAAAAATAAAAAAGTCCATCATCATTAAGCAAATGAGCATTAGATTCTGAACAAAGCTGGTTAGAAATGGATCGCAGGCTCCGGAATTGAACCGATTCACACAGGACACGGTGGTATCGTTAAACTGTATCGGGTTTAAGGTTTGCACTCCGTTCCTGTGGCCTGAGCAGCGTGTTTCAGGCTCGGTTAAGAGCGCTGGGTGGTCCGGTCACCGTACCTTGCTCTCCTCTCTCTCTTCGGCGTGCATCCATATGGGCTTGTTGTCGTCTACGGAAAAGAGAACGATTGAGACGTTAACAATTAAATTACAAGTCACTGAGCCCATCGCTTAAAGAGTACTGTATAGATGATTAGATTCTGTATATTAGTGCTGTGTGTGTGAGAGTGTTTGTGTGTAAACAGAAAGCCTTCATTTCTTTGTGCTGTCGTGTTACTGTAATCAGCTTGTGTGTGTGTGTGTGTGTGTGTGTGTGTGTGTGTGTGTGTGTGTGTGTGTGTGTCAGATCACTGAGTTCCAATTGGCTTTAAGGTTGTCTTGTGGCCAGAAGAAGGTTTAAGCTTATTTGTGCGTTAAAGTGTACAGGATTAGGTGCACAATCCTCCTGAGAAACAGCTTTTTTAAACCTCTCTCTCGCCCTCTCTCTCTGCTTTGGTCATAATGCAGCAGCTTATTGTGACTGGAGAAGGGAAAAAGACTGCTTACTGTTGACGGAGCCGAACTGCTTCTCGTGGGCACGGGTCAGGATCTCCTTGTACAGCGCCTCGGCGTCCATAAACTTGCCTTGCTTCAGGTAGCACGTGGCCTTACGGGCAGACAGCGGAAAAACGTTTAGCGTTCCTTCACGTTTTCCCAATCCGACATTATAACACAAGGTTCTGTAGCGTAGGAACAAAAGTCCGATTTGCTTATACGTTACGAACGTGCGGGAAAGTATTAAAGACTGGTCTCACCAGGTTGTTTTTGGTCTTGGCCACGTTGGGGTCGTCGGCCCCCAGCTTGCTCTCGTAGATCTCGAGTGCGCGGCTGTAGTAGTACACCACCTCCTCGTACTTTCCCTGGTTCTGACACAGCAGCGCCAGGTTATTCAGCTGCTTCGCCACGTCGGGGTGGTACTTCCCCAAAACCTGTCAACATCACGAACACAAAATAATAATAACGACGACACGTCGGTTTACACTTTTCTAGATTGTTCACGCCGGAACCAAACGCTCGTCTCTTGGCTTTCCCGAACCAGCCGAAACATTTTGTTCATCTTCAGTCTTCGGGGTCGCATCAGATCTGGAGAATATTAGTCCCAAGGCGGGAATATACACTGTGAAAGGGATGCCAGTCTTCTGCAGGGCATCGTACTCATATCAACACCTAGGGGCAGTTTAGAAGTCACCAATCCACCTTAGAGACTGGACAAGTCACGTTTTCAGAGAGCTTTTCTCTCATCAGACTGCATACGTATACAAACTAGTTCTAGTGAGACGCCACAATCACCGCGACCTTGTGATATCTCGAACGAGCGAAAGACGCCTATCTGGTAGAGGAGAGAGTCTGGATAGACCTCCATGGTCATGTTTGCTTATTATATGAGAAATATATTATTTATTTATCTTACAGTTCCTCTTTTACATTAAGATAATTCAGCGATAAAATTTCAATTTCAGGGTTTCATCCCTGAAGGCAACGTGGGCCGTTGAAATAATTTTCAAATGACATATCTGCCTGTGGTCTGCCCTAAACTAAAAGGTGAAAAGAAAGCCGACTGGCAACGCCGCACCTTCTCTCTGATCTCCAGCGCCCTCTTGCACAGAGGTTCGGCTTCCTTGTATTTGCCCCTCTTGCCGTACAGCACGGCCAGGTTGTTGAGGGTGGCGGCCACGGCGGGGTGGTCCTTCCCGAGGGTCTTCTCGCGGATTGCCAGAGCATCGTTCAGCAGGTGCGCCGCTTCTTTGTACTTGTTCTGATCCCTGCATGGAGCAAAGTCCGGTTATTTCTTTATCGTTCGGTATTTTGGCATAACACGCAACATTACACACGCGATCCTGACCTGTAGACGAGCGCGAGGATGTTGAGCATGGTAGCGACGTCGGGGTGGTCGTGGCCCGAGGTCTTCTCCAGGTCCTCCAGAGCTTGTTTGCACAGCGGCACAGCCACCTCGTACCTTCCCTGGGAGGCGTACTGGATCACCAGGTTGTGCAGCGTCCTGAGCCGAGCCGGGATCTCGTATCCTCCCTGCTGTGCTGCTGCCTCGCCGCTGCGCTGGGCTGGAACAGAGCACACGGCCAAAACGGTTAATATACTTCACCTTTCATTTCGCATTAGCATATGGATTTTATTCAGTTTCACACCTGGTCCGTGATCATCGTCGTTGGGGAACAGATCGTCCAGGCTGTCCTTTTCTTTTTCTCCGGATTTTTCCTCGGAGGGCGTGGCGTCGTCGTCGAACTTGCGTATCTGGTTCATGAACTCGAGGTGCTTCTTCTCCTCCTCGAGCTGGGCCACGTTCTGCTCGCTCTTCTGCAGCTTGTGCTGGGTGCTGGCCAGCTCGTCCCGCAGCCACTGGTTCTCCTGGCACAGACGCCGCACCTGAGCACGCAGCTTCTGCTTCTCCGACTCCACGGCGCTCAGGTGACCAGACAGTGCGATGATCACCTGCCGAGGACAGAAGCGCTGACCTTCACCTCATAAAAACAATCAGGTAAGCATGTAAGAACAACCTGGCACCTGCATCAGGCTGAAGTATTTTTAGTCGAGCTGTAGAAGGAGAACTCGCAAATCAAATGAAGACTATCGCTATCCGGTGTCCATGTGTGAGAAGGACAAAGAGAGAGAGAGAGAGAGAGAGAGAGAGAGAGAGAGAGAGCGAGAGCAAGAGAGAGAAAGACAAAGACAGAGAGAGAGAGAGAGAGAGAGAGAGAGAGAGAGAGAGAGAGAAGAGAGCAAGAAAGAGAGAGAAAGACTAAGAAACAAAGAGAGAGAGCGAGCAAGTGAGAAACAGAACGAGAGAATGTGCGAGCAGGCAAGAAAGAGAGAGACAAAGAGGCAGACAGACAGAGAGTGAGCAAGAGAACAAGAGAAAGAGAGACAAATATAGAGTGTGTGAGCAAGAGAACAAGAGAAAGAGACAAAGTGTGTGAGCAAGAGAGAACGAAAGAGAGAGAGTGTTATAAATGTTATAAAACCCATAACAAATGTTATGGGATTTATAATATCCATGCCAATAAAGCACTGCTGAACTGAACTGAGAGAGAGAGAGAGACAAAGAGACAGTGTGAGTGAGCGAGCGAGCGAGCAACAGAGAGCTTGAGGGAAAGAGAGAGAATTTGAAAAGCCTTTTATTACTATAAAATACTCTTCATTAATACACTTGTTGCCTCATTACAACTATATCTCACATCACATAAGTACCAAAGAAATCCTAAAAACAGAATTTTAAAAAAATTACAGAGAGAGAGAATGAAAGAGAGAGAAGAGAGAGAGTGAAAGTAAGTGAGAGAGAAAAAAGAGAGAGAAAGAGAGAGAAAACGAGAGAGAGAGAGAGAGAGAGAGAGAGAGAGCGCGATGGCTAAAAGCCCAGTAGGTGTACCTGCGCCTCCCCCAGGCCCAGCTCGATGGCCTCCAGGCTCTTGCGGAGCAGGCCAGACTTCTCCTGTGCGGCGGGGGGAGGAGTGCAGTCCAGCAGGGAGTTGAGGAGCTGAGCGTGCTCTCCTCGCAGTGTCTCCAGCCCCTGAATCACCGCCTTCGTGTTCAGCACGATCTCATCCTGACTCAGCCGCTCCAGAGCCTCCTCCCTCGGGTACACCATAGTGGACATGGCCTGAGACCGCTCACGCTCGCAAACAGCCGCTGGAGAGACAAAGAGAACGAGACAGGATGTAGATACATATCTAGATCTCCTGAACACAGCTTAATAGCAAAACCAACCAAAAAAAAAAAACACACGCTCTGTCTGACTCTACATAACACAAATAACCCGAGCATATCCTTTATTTATTTTGATGCTTATTAAATTAATTCAAGTGACATTCAGCTCAAATATCACATTTCCAGGCCCAGCTCTGACGAGATTAGATTGCCTGTCCTCTGGGGAACATCAAGTTTAGCTCTGTAACAAACCATAATGAGATTCTGGGCCTGTTCACATCAGGCATTTTAAAGCAGGATGGATGGGCGGAAACACAGGAAAGCGAAAGAGTGAAACAGAAACTCTGGAGGTCACGAATCCATCAGGGGTTGTGTTACATCATCATCACTCTCCTCCCAGAGTCAGTACTGCTCTTCTGTGGCAAAGTGCATGTTTGGTGGAGTAGAAATCACACTGGGACCAGCACGCTCTCCGCTCTGCTCGCTGTAGACGCAAGACCAGATGCAGTGCATGCAAATATCTTCCTGGAGTTGTGAGGCAAACGTGCTGAACACCACCAAGATCCTGAGTACGCAGAATTTGTAAGTAAAATAAAAAAATACAAATAAAAACAAAAGGATTTCCTTCAGAGCTGCGCTTCTCTGCGCAGCCTCTAGGTGTCTCCCTCCTGCCTCCATCCCCACACCCTGCAATGCAGCAAGACTCTGAACCGCAACCAAACAACCTTTTATACCTCACATCACTCCCTTACCTGGATTCCAACTCGTATATAACCACAGCTGACCCTCAGATCTCGGGAAATATGAGATGAAATGAAATGAGATGCCTTACAGGATTCATGAAGGTGACCGTGGCGCATCAGCATCAGAGCGTCAGCATCATCAGCAGTGCTGATTTATTTATTTACTGCTATATAAACGGGTATAATACCTACAATTCATACCAATATCACTGACGTCACAAATTCAAACAACATCCTGCTTTATTTATACATATATACATACATATTTCAGTGCAATACATATACACGCAAGATAGATAATAGAAACATGTCTCAGCAGAAAATGTCGACCAAGCTAGCTAATGTTTTTAGCCTAAAAGCTAGCTTTTAGACCTCACACACACACTTCATCATCAACTAACAGTTTAATCAGACGCTTCAGCTAACACTACAGCTAGTTAGCAGCACTTTATTCACATATTTACCTTCTCCGCACACAGGTAGGGGTTTTGTTCCCACCGAAATGAAAAAAAAAGCGTTTGAGATTAAATTAATAGACTGTAATTTTTTTTTTTTTAAATATGTCGCAAAAAAAAGCAAGTTTCAGATAAAACGGCGGTTAAATCCTGCTGAAGAGTGAAGCAGCGCTCTCCAGCTGGAGCATCCTACAGACCCGACACCGGCGCTGGAACGGCGGATTCTCTCAGCACTCTTCACTGCTGGTGTTTTTGTTGTTGTTTAAGAGTAAAGTTTCATCCCTGACCAACAAAAAGCGCTCCTTCCGTCCATCCTCAGTGGTGTTTTCTAATAATAATAATTCAAAACTAAACAAAACACAGCACGAACTCAGCGCAGAAGCTTCTCGGCGGTTTAACTGACTGACAGCCGCAAACTGAAAATGGCTGGTCGTGCCAAGCGGCTCCCACAAGCCAGCGCGGCGCGGCGTGACGTCACCGCGCCCCCACCCCCTCATCACCCCCTCATCACCCCCTCCTCTTTCCCCAAACCACCTTCCGGGTGACCGTTATTTCCGTTAACACAAAGCTAACGCTATTGTCTTTTACTTTCCTCCCAAATTAAGTGTGTTGTCTTGTAGAAAAAAAAAGTGTCATCACAGTCTCCAAATAAACATCTTTTCCCATGTTGGTACACTTTTTCCTCAGACAAGTTGTATGGCTAAAAATTCCCTGCTGAAAAAACAACAACAACAAACCCCAAAACAAAACATCTAGACAAAGGGACACAGGGACTCCTACAGCAAACCCACTTTTATTTATTCAGAGTAAATAATGTGTTTCATTGTTGATGTGTAAGATTACATTTGTGTAAAATTTTTATATTATATAACTCACTGAGTCATGTTTTTTTTTTTTTTTTTTTTTTTTTTTTTTTAAATTACAGGTAGTTTGGCCTCATCACGTAAGACACCAGCTGCTTATGAACTCACCTCAACATCTTCTATATCGCTTATCCTACTGGGTCGTGGGGAACCTGGAGCCTACCCCAGGGAGCATCAGGCACAAGGCGGGGGACACATTGGACGGGGTGCCAGTCCATCGCAGGGAAACTCACATATACCTTCACACACACATTCATACACAACGGACACTTTTTGGACATGCCAATCAGCCTACCATGCATGTCTTTGGACTGGGGGAGGAAACCGGAGTACCCGGAGGAAACCCCCGCAGCACGGGGAGAACATGTAAACTCCACACACACAGGGCCGGGGTGGGAATCGATGTCTTTTATGATCATTTACCCCACTATGGGCAACCGGAAAGTCTCTGTTGAAACCAGAGCAGCCAGCAAAACTGTCATTATTTTTGACCCCTATTAAGCAGAGGTACACTTAAGTGTAGTCTGGGGTGAAGTGCGTTTAGAATTTTATTGATTTATTTATTTGCTCTGCAGGACAGTACAGTGTTACTGAACTACAGTGGGGCACTGAACTGACGGATGAAATGAAGAGAGAGAGAGAGAGAGAGAGAGAGGTGGATTGTAAAGCCCGCCCACAGAGAAAACTGATAGGCCTAGTTAGCAGAAGGCGAGACCAGTCAGGATACACTCACTGTCACTCTCTCTCTCTGCTCCTCTAATAGAAATTCTTTGGTCTCTCGCTCCCTTTTTTTTATATTTTAAAAAAATAAAAATAAATTGCTTTCCAGGATATTGTATATAATTTGCGGGCGACAGGGAGCCGCTACCAATATGCGGGAGACTCACAGAACTTCTTAATGGGAAATGTAATGGTCCCCGTGGGTCTCTACTGGCAATTTTTTGCCTCTATTGGTGGCAGGTGATGTCTAGTGGACCATTAAGGACCAATAGAACATCTTTGTCATTTTGTAATGGTTTTAATGGTTAACTGCTGATGGTTTGTAAAGTTATTTGTAGTGGAAACCTTTAGAATTTTGTGATGGTTCTATTGTTTTTTTTTTTTTTTTTCAAGCAGGGTTTGTGGACACCGAAGCATCACACCCATGTGCTTGTTGGTGAACATCCCATTCCAGATGTCGTCCCCCTGTTTGCTTTTATAATAACCTCCATTCTTCTGGGAAGGCTCTCCTCTAGATTTTAGAGCGTGCCCATTCAGCGACAAACTGAGCACTGATGTCGGACGAGGAGGTCTGGAGTGCAGTTAGCATTCCAGTTCATCCCAAAGGTGTTCAGTGGCATTGAGGTCAGGGTCCCTCATAGAATTTGTACTCATTATAATGGTTATAATGGAAATTGTATTGTTTTTCATGGAAACTGTAATGGTCCCTGTGGGTGTCTACTGGTAACCTGTTGCCTTTTATTGGCGGCATGTTATGTCTAGTGGATACCATTAAGGACCAATAATGGTAATAGTTCTGAAGGTTAGCTGATGGTTTGGAATGGTATTTGTAGTGGAAACCATTAGAATTTCTATGATGGTGTCTATTGTTTGTTTGTTTTCAGCTGGGATGTTTGGGCTATGTTTGGGTAATGCCTATAATACAGCATACAAAGACATTCTATACAATTATGTGTTTCCAACTTTGTGGCAAGAGTTTGGGAAAGAACCACATATGGGTGTGATGGTCAGGTGTCCACAAACCTTTGGCCATATAGTGTATTTTGAGGAGCTGCGTTTTGTAGAAATATAAATATTTCCATTTTCCAAAAGTCTCCATCCATAGGGGAAAGTAACAGAATTTTTCATACTCAGTTTATATTATATATACACATTTATATATTTTTTCAGACAGCCTTTAAGAACGCCTTTGCCAAAAGAAGAACGTATTGAAATCATTCTCATGGCTGGATCAGGAAGCTGTCACAGGGTTGCAATGGACTTTAACAGGAAACATGAACTTATTAACACACTCAAAAAGACAGGAAGTGTTACGGACCGACTGAGAAGCGGACGTCCACCGACGAAGACATAACCCACGTGGTGCTAGCAAACATAGTATGCTACAGCTGGAGACGTTTGAGACATCCTGTAGATGAAATGATGCTTTTATCTTATCATTAGTACATAGTTTACACCACAAATCATATCCCATTTCGAAAATCCTACAAATATATTTGAAATAAATTGTTGTACCTTTTTATTTTGCTTCTTTAATTCACAGCCTGTTTTCCCGTGACACCACCGACCACATTTATATCCATAAAACAGACCCCAATGTTCATTAAGTGAGGAATATTACACACGGGGGCATTCTGTTACAGGAAACAAATCAATGATGGGGTGGTGTGATACATCCTCATGCAAAGAGGAGTTACTGCACTTTTACCAACTAAAGTTGATTATTTTCCAACATCAGCACATCCTGATGTGATTTTACTTACAGTACTTATTTAAAAAAAATGAAAAGTTGGTACTGTAGACATGATAATGTATTAGAATGTTTACAATTGTGTAAATAATCAGGATCTGCTTAAAGACATGCAGTTTGCCGGCTGTAATTCAGAAACATTGAACTCGGTCTAGAAGGAGATGATCCACGTTTTCTATGATCACACACTAACACACACACACACAAAAAACTGAAAGCAGAGTACAAATAAGGTGTGTTTATTTTAAAAAATGAACACTTTCAATTTATCCCACACATGACCCCATCGACAACTGAAATCATGAAAAGGCAGTACTACAAAAACATGTTGAATAAAAAAAATAACAATAAAAGAACTCAGGTTCATATTACAAGCACTTCTTACTTAATATATGTACAAGCACTATTGATATTGTATAGGCAAGTGGCTGAGGATTGCTAAAACAAACTAAGACGTGCAAAAAAGAAAAAGAAAAATCCACAAGCTCGGCTTCTATAGTGAAGTGCTAACCTACTGCCTCGCTGTGCCTCGGGGTTTAGCGCGAGCCGAAGATCAGAACGCACCAACACTTGTGGAATTCAAGAACAATATTCTCTCGATATCAGGTCGAGACACCCAGGGCCTTATTTACTAAAAACACTCGAGCAGTTTCCATGATCGGCGAATGAGACACGCCGCTCTCGATCACTTTGTCCTGCTTAATGACTCGAGTAAATCAGGCTCTTGGGCTGAAGTGGAAAGAACAAAAGCACAATTAACTCTGCGGATGATTCGCTTGCAGAACGTCTGCTTGCAAATCTACTGTTCGTGTGATACAGACGACAAAACTTTCACGTCACACCAAACACAGATACGATGACTGGTCCAGGGCCAGATACAGCCAGGCATCATAACAGACTGAACAACACAGAGAGAGAGAGAGAGAGAGAGAGAGAGAGAGACAGAGAGAGAGAACATATATGGTCCACAATCAGAGCACGAGACGGCGACTTGGGAGATGATATCACCGTGACTGAGGAGTCACTGGAAATGAAACGGAACGAAATGCATCTCTTGAAATGCTGCTGCGCTGAAACTGGTAACATCGGATAAAAGTGATCATACTTGACAATTACATCAAAAACACGGATATAAAATGTAACAGCTGACACTTTTTTTTTTTTTTTTTTGGCAGCAGCATTTCACAACCGCGGTGTTCCCTTTGCACAGAAATATTCCATGTATACTGTATTTTTCATTTTTTTCTTAAAAAAAGGGATGTGTGCATCTGGAAGTTCTTATTCAACATGTTCACCGTTAAAGGATTTTTTGCACAAAGGATCTCTGCGTACGATACGTGAAAACACTCGACATGAATTACAATCGCGTTTGATACAAAAAAAAACACACTCGCGTGCACCACCTGGGCTGTCGTCTTAAACGTCTAATTCAGCCAAAAGGGATGACAGCAGCCAGAATTATTAATGATCTGATCTGATCCGTGACCCTAAAGCGAAGGAGTATTGAATAAAACACTGAATACAGAACCACGGCTGTATCATCCTGATCCAAAGTCATTTACACGACTCAATATGTGGCCTGTTTGGGTTTTGTTTTTGGATCTGGCCCATAATCATTTGGTACATTTCCTATCATACGTATATAGGCTAATTGCTTGCCATGTTATCAGCAGAAGGTGGTCACTAGTGTTGTGTAATGAATCATCGCTGACTCTATATTAAGGTTCTAGTAACGGACTTTATTTACAGCATCGGTTAACATTAAAGGTGGTAATATTTGTTATATGTGGGGAGGTTCTCCTCGCCGCTTGAATAAAATCGTGTCCGTCAGCGCTCCAGTCTAGACTCTTTAAACGGATCTGAACCACCACCATCAAACCAATCTCCTGATCAATCACGCTTGTTCAAACTTCTGCTCAAAATCATCAACTATACCTTTAGAGTGTAGGATTTATATATATATATATATATATATATATATATATATATATATATATATATACACACATACACACACACACACACACACATACACACACACCTCTCACGTCTGTTTGAAAGGCAGTCTGGGATTCAATTAAATGACCAAGTGATAATCAGCTGAACTTGGATCACTAGCTGTAAGTATTGACCCCCACCGTCCAGCCTCGCTTCAGTTTCGACAGATGACCAGCTACAGCGTATTAAGATGGGGTTAGCACACGGTCATCATAAATCACGGTTAATTAAACAAACATCAATTAATATAAGCGTGGATTGTGTTAATAATATTGACCTAGCACAAAACATCCTGTTGGGTTAAATTCTTACATATAAATAAAATCAAAAGCATGACGATGTGAAGCCCTGGAGCTGATCATTTTCCTAGAACAGCACGTCGCATTCAACAAAGCGTCGTTTATTCCTCTAATACCGAGGCAATTTACCAACCGTTAGAATTTTACTGAAATTAAAGAATGGTGTACTTTTAATCCATTTATAGATCAAATTTACTATTGTGGAGCATCCATGATAACTATAAGCAGTCGTTCCACCACTATTTTATTTTTATATATATATATATAAAATAGTTTTCCTTTCTAATCAGTTTAAGTTCAGATTTGAAGCATCCCTGTGAATGACCAGCTATAGCAACACATACACAATCAAGAATTCAACAAATTTATGGTTATAAGGTGAATCACCTCTGTATTTCATGCTGTAAACAACGTCAGTTAAAGGAACCTTAATATAAAGCACCACTGAATAATTTAATAATGGAAAAGAAACTTTTTTTTTTTTTTTTTTTTTTTTTAAACACCATTGCTGAACATCCACTACGGAAAATACTGACCCATTGACCCGTCTGAACTGTAACACAAACCTGTAGTAATACTTTTACTACAACTCGGTTCGACTTCATCAGCGTGACAAAGAGTTTTGTCAGAATGTGACGTCATGACCCAGAAAAGTCCTTTATAATTTATCTATACACATCGTTATCCACGTCGTCTTTTATGCCACCCGGTGTAGCGTCTGCAGAGTTTCGTAGTCCAAGAAGTCGTCGTTTTTTTGCGTTTAAATTCCTTGCGAAACGTCTCGAGTTCCTCCGGCACCGCCGTGCGACCTCGCGTCACGATGCAGGAGTTGGCATACTGTTCAAAATTTACACCACAAATCTGCTCACGCAAAAGAACACACACACACACACACACACACACGCACGCGTACACCAAGACTCATCACTCTTACTGTGGCACTACGTTATTTCAGAGTTCGGAACACTTCACACACTAAAACTTTGATCACTTGAACACCGACACGTACTGTACACCTCACGCACGTCTTAGACAAAGTAGACCATCACTTTCACAGAAGCTGTACGTTACGACAACCATGTAGCAGCTTAGCAGGTAAAGGGAGACCGTAGCTCCACGATTTCAAACTGAAAGTCAGCGTTCCGCTCTTAGCTCTTTATGTTTAAGACAGATAATGACGGCTTCTGGATTTGACCTGCTCTAAAAAGAGCGATCCGCCCTGTATCGCATGGAGATTCTTGATCGTGGAGAACATTACAGAGAACCGGTGGAGCTTAAAGTAAATGAGTTGTCATTTCCCTTGTAAGGAAAAGAAAGAGCTCAAATCTGGGGGTAGGAACAAACGTGCTGGCTCAATTTGCATTGGCGCAAGTCGTAATGTAATGTAATGTAATGTAATGTAATGTAATGTAATGACCCTGATGGTTATTTTCCAATACCATCACTTCTAGAAATGTATTATTCCTCTTGTACTACAGCAGTTTGCTAACGAATGCAACTACACCTGAGGGTTTTTTCCACCAGGAAGTTTCTACCAAAGTTGCCAGGGTCTATTTGAATTCCTGGGCTGTACTTCCAGGAACCTTTTTAGTTCCCGCTCCAGAGCAGCTACTTTTTTTTTTTTTTTGAACGGCAGAAACTTGGGTTTGTCGCACTCGATACTTCAAGTTTTCCAGAACGACCAATGTAAAACTAACTTGGATTTAGATTATTATGCCAGGCAGTGGAAAGACAAACCAGGAACTCATCCAGGAACCGAACAGTTTAGCTCTCATTCAGGAGCCGTTTTAGTTGAAGAGAACTCTTCCCTTCCTCAAAAAGCCTGCTTCACACTATGCGATTTTAGCTGTCTTTTAAGATCACTACTCATCACACCGTACAAGATGCTCGCAATAAAATCCTGGACGAATTCTAGAACGTCCTGTGTGACAACACGTTCGCGAACGTTATCAGACGTCAGACCTACGATTAAAGAAAACGACTGCGTTCTGCTTGTATCATCGATCGGAGCAATCTGGAAACGTTTTAAAAGGTGAAGGATGGGAGAGCCTTCCAAATGATTCACACTATCATCAGGAGATCACAAGCTCGAGAGCCCAAAGATGCAACAGAACTGGGCGTGTTGTCTGCATGGGAAGGGGCGTGTGCGAGCTCATGGATGAGAAAGAGGGTGGACGGCGCTTTCCTCCGAGTGTGTTATGTTACACTGCCATGTGAAGCAGCAGGAGCAGCAGTTCAAAAAGATGGGATTGGCTGGCTTCACGAGTCTCGGAGGAAAGCACACGTTAGCTTTCGCAATTTGTTGAGTGATGGGGAAGATCTGGCGGTGGGAATTGGTGAGAAAAACTAAATTGGGGAGAAATTTGGAGGGGTTTGGCCGGTTGCGGCACAGTAAAAAGAACAACATGGAATGCCGACTCATCAGCACGAGTTTAAAGTATTGCTCAAACAAACGTTGGTGGCTGTCCCATGTGTTGTACATAATCCTAGTCTTTTAGAGGAGTGTCGTGGCTTTCTGTGGTCATCTCTTGTGTTTAGCATACCGTCTTAAGCGTGAAACGATATCGACTGTTGCACCTTTAAATAGCGAATTTAAACGGTTCTCCGCCCTCGTGATCAAATATTTTGCCCGGGAGATTGTAGGATTATAGAAGGAGATTTAAAACGTGTCATGTGATCACTCATTCACTTCTAGCCCTATCTTCCACTTTCAAATGAATATCCTGTAGACGTTCGTGATGAAGGATCACGTGTGTGTGTGTGTGTGTGTGGAATATCCCTTTAAATGAATAATTTACACCAGCAGTGACGGCATGCAAACCGGCAGCGATCGTTTTGCTTTAAAGGGGTCGGCTAACTTCCAGCATTGTGCTTCACAAAGCGAAGGTGTATGACATGCGAAAGACAGAGCGTTAATGGAAGTGCATAGCTTTCAACAACCGACAGGGATCCAGCCCGGCTAAAAAGTGGCAAAAGCTGAACGCTGAAGATGCTCGTCAGTGCGGCACTGGCTCACAGACCGTTCCGAGCGAGCCGTAAATGACCTTTAATTCTAGAAATCCGATACGAGACGTGCGATATGAGCGCAGTTTCCCCTCGTGACGTAGCGTTTACAGCGGATAAATGAAGCGCGGGTCGTTGCCGTAGTAACCGTGCTGACTTTTCTGTGACCCTTTTACATTCGGTCAGGTTTACATGACGGACACATTCGGATTGGCCGGTGCGATCTTTGGAGAAATGGCTCATAAAGGAAATAAAATAAAATGAAAATAAAACCCTTAATTGAGCTACATGTTCTTAAAAAAAAAAAAAAAAAAAAAAAAAAAAAGAAAGGCCACTTTTGTAATTACTCATAATTAACTGAAAGCTGAGACACAAAAGCCTAAAGTATGTACAAAATAAGTGAAAACTCACAGAGTCCATGAACACAGCAACCACTTCACTGCTAATCCTAAGCTTCTAGGCTGAACTGATGTGAAAAAGGCATAGCGTCGAGTGGCTAACTGTAGCTGCACGCCTCGCTCAGCTTAATACATGCACAAGTACATAAGTTGCATAATAACAACAATGGAACAACAATGAATTCTCCTAGTGGATTGTGGGTGATGTAGTTTAAAACATGCATGATCAGAGGTTAACACCGGTCGCTGGTTCTGTTAAAACTCTGACATTTGGGGCTGATCATTTAGGTCAAAGGTCATGTGAGGGGGGTCGTATTTTAGATTTCTCGATTTTCGTCATGCTCTGTAACAAGTATATGAATGTTGGTAGACTGAAGGTGTCTGCCTTTTTGTGCTCGTCCAACACTACTGCTGCTTGAGGACCTTTCTGGAAATAAAAGTGACTAGCGCCGTATGAAGTCCGTCTGAGCCACTCCCACACGTCCCACACGTCCCACCCGCGAGCCCACACTCCTCCTCTCTGAAAGGATATGAACATTTAGGCAGGTTCCCTCCTACAGCCCTGCTACAGCTGTGTGCAATGGGGTGAAGGGGCGGGGCTAGAGGATGAGTGGGCGGTTCCTAGGAGGGAGGTTTGCTGTAACCAAACAGTCCGACTGGGAGGTACTTCACGTGCGTCGGCCACTGAGCCGCGAGCTGGAAGAACTTCACGTCGTTCCATTCCACACCATCGATGGACACTGAGGAGAGAGAGACAGAGAGAGAGACAGAGAGAGGGGGGAGAGACAAAGGTTGAGAGAGAGAGGGGGTGAGAGAGAGTGAGAGAGAGAGAGAGAGAGAGAGAGAGAGAGAGAGAGAAGGTGAGAGAGAGAGAGAGAGAGAGAGAGAAGGTGAGAGAGAAAGAGAGAGAGAGAGAGATTAATGTGAGAGGGTAAAAGAAAAGGAGGCAAAGGAAAGCCAACAGACAGACAGAAAGAGAGACAAAAAGAAAAACAAAGAAATGATAAAGAATGAACAAAAAAGAGAAAAGGGAAATATAGAAAATAGAATTAGCCAATAAATAAATAAATAAATAAATAGATAGATAAATAGATAAAAAACAATAAATAAAGAAAGAAAAAGGGGAAAGAAAGAAAGAAAGAAAGAAAGAAAGGGTAAATATAGAAAAAGGGGAAAAGGAAAATAGAGAAGAAGAACAGACAAGAAAGAAAAAGGATAAGGAAGGAAAAGAGGAAAAAGAAGGAAATGAAAAGGGGAGACAGATGCATAGATAGACAGAATGAAATAAAAGAATGAAAAAGGGAACATAGAAAAAAGAAAGGAAAAAAGGAAGATAAATATATTAAGAAATATAAAGAAATACAGAAAGGAAAAAAACAATGGAAAGAAAGAATGAAAACAAAAAGGGGGAAAAAGAAGAATAGAGAGAGGAAATAAGAAAGCAAAATAAGAAAAGAAAGAAATTTAAGATAAAGAAAAGAAAAAAGAGAAGAAAAGAGAGCAGAGATGTAAGTGTGTGTTTGTCAGGGGAAAGATTCGGTTTATTATGGAGTATTCTCTCTGTGCGATTTATTCTGGTGAAACTGCAGTGTTTGTTCACTCAGAGTGAGGAGCAGGACAGAGGACGATATCACATCTGGAGTGATGTACACATCTGTAATATCACAGCAGCTGTGACACGGCTAGTTTGCTACCACTGTGTGATATATAAAGAATAAAATGAAAATGGCTTGGGAGACGATGTGATACTATATATATTATGTCGATTCTGTTCAGTGTGTGTGTGTGTGTGTGTGTGTGTGTGTGTGTGTGTGTGTGTTGAGGTGTGCTGTACCTTTCAGGATGGTCTGCTGCTGCTTGGCTGAGCAGATGAGTCGACTGATGCCCTCGATCACCTGACTCTTAGAGTCCACCTCCTTCTCTTTGGGCTTCTTCCCCAGGAAAATGGTTGGCACTGCAGAAACGGAGTAAAAGTCACTGCAGCTCACTGGCTTCAACCGGGTCAAAAAGTACAGGCATGTCCTTCTCCAACACACAGCTCTCACCTTTCTTGTTCTTCTCTTTGGTGACCACGGTCATGGACATGGTGCTGACGGGCGCGTGGGGATCGCTGACGCTCGCTCCAGGCAGACGGCTGACCTGCAGGGATCTGAAGGCGCTCTTCAGAGTGTTCTTACAGCCCGTGTCTCTCCTCTCGCCCTCACGCCGCTTCTCGGCCAGAGACGCCAGCCAGTAGTCCACCTGCAGACCGATAGCGTCCACGCCGTGAGACATGCTGGGGCTCCTGGGACAGAGACGCGGAGAGAGTCGGTGTCAAACTCATAATATTTTAACAATAAGACCTCAGTAACTCGTCTTAAACGTATCCAATTTTCAGAAATTCATCATTTATTATATTGCTATTGTCTAAATGCACAGATTAAACACACTACGACACATTACCAAGAAAACTAATTTTCCAATTCATCATTAAAAAGTTACACATATAAAGTGCCTTGTATAAGTATTCGCCCCCTTTGAACTTTCCCACACTTTCAGTGCTACAACCTTCAACTGAAATAGATTCATTTGGCGTTATACATTTAAATGTTTTAGCTTGCTAATAACAAATTATACATCATTAGCATATATTTTTCCAGACAGTCTTTAAGAACGCCTTTGCCAAAAGAAGAACGTATTGAAATCATTCTCATGGCTGGATCAGGAAGCTGTCGCAGGGTTGCGCTGGACTTTAACAGGAAACATGGCGAGATGCCATACATCGTCCTCTATGTAGAGAGATTTTTGGGACACTGTATTTTGCGACAAATCCAGCTCTTTTTAAATCTTGCAATAAAAAAAAATGATATCATTTATTCCAAATTCATTTGATGGGCCAGACTGGACTCTTTTCAAACTGCTGCTCGTGCACACATTCGAATGAGAGGTGCGACCTACCCTCGTCTGCATACACGGGCTCACACGTGACCATGATTGGCTAGCGTCTCTGTGATTGACAGGGGGGACAGAGTAAATTGTTTGTTTGTATCGAATATTCAATCCTAGTCAAGATGGAGGCCAGACCGATGGTTGTGATTTTTTTCCGTTAAATATCTCAGGATGTAAAATTGGAGAAAAAAAAAAAAAAGCGCAACACAATTAATATACTTCTACTCTAAACACCACACACACACACACACACACACACACACACACACACACACACTCACCCCTGTACAGCCAAAACAGCACCCATAGAAGGTGAGGAAGGGGGCGTGGCCGTCTCTTTAAGACTGGCGGGAGAGCCGTGAGTAGGCGGAGACGTCGAGGGGACGGCCAAATTCACAGACACGCTCTCTTCAGCGTCACCTAAAAGCCACAACACGAAACACACAGATTTAAAACGACCTCAGTTTGCTGTAAAGCCTTCAGCAGCATTCAGCAAGAACAGAACAGATCCGTCAATAAAGCCATAAAGCCTGACCTGTAGACGACTGACCCGGCTCAATCAGCCCTACTTTCACAACCTGGAAGTGCATTTCAGAGTCAGTTCCGCTGTCTGATTCAGTTATTACATAATTATAATCAATTAATACACAGATAAAGATAACTCACGCCAATAAACGGGATAAACTTCTGATAGGAATCCTCCTCTCGCCTGACACACACACACACAGAGAGCCGAGAAATGAAATGACTCCGTAAAACTATTTAAACAAACATCACTGATAACGATAATAAAATACATCATCGAGTCGCTGTAGAGAGAGATTACATATTAGCTTAAGCAGTGAATGATCTACTTGCATCGTTTATAGAACTGCCTATTATTATTATTATTATTATTATTATTATTATTATTACTACTACTACTATAAATGGTGCGTAAGAGAAGCAGTGATGAAGGTTCACTCACGTCCTGTGTTTGCAGGTCAGCATGGCCTCAGCGATGGGGAGCTGATGGGTGAGAGACGCGCCGCTGATATACTGAGCGATATGACCTGCTACGTCCAACACGTCTACACACACACACACAAAAACAAACACACACAGCTAGTTTAAACCCCAGCAATTCCACATTTCTCTCAAAGATCTCAAAATGACTGCAATTACATAAAGTCTTTAATGTTATCGCAGTAATAATAATAATAATAATAATAATAATAATAAACTTTACATACAGTGCTGAGAAAAAGTATTTGATTTCTTCTGTTTGTGTAGATCTCATACTAAATAGTTTTAGATCTTCAAACGAAATACAACACAAAACAAAGGCATCCTGAGTAAACACACGATACAGATTTTATTTACTTATTTATTTTTATTGAAGCAAAAAAAAAAAAAAAAAAAGTTATCCAACACCTATCACCGATGGGAAAAACTAAATTACCTTCTTAAACTTAAGATCTGGTTGTGCCACCTTCAGCAGAAATAACTGCATCTAAACACTTCTGATAACTGGAGATCAGTCTTTCACAACGCTGTGGGGGAATTCTGGCCCACTCTTCTCTGCAGAACTGCTTTAGATCAGCCACACTGGAGGGTTTTCGAGCATGAACGGCCTGTGTAAGTTCCTGCCGCAGCACAGCGATTAGTTAGTCAGGACTTTGACTAGGCCACTCCAAAACTTTAACTGAGCTTTTTTTTTGAGCCATTCAGAGGTGGATTTACTCCTATGCTTTGGATCACTGTCTTGCTGCATAATCCAGTTGCGCTTAAGTTTCAACTGACGGACTGAAGACCGGACATTCTCCTTTAGGATTTTCTGGTAGAGAGCAGAATTGATGTTTCTCTCAATTATTGCAAGTTGAATAATTTGCAGCAAAGCATCCCCACAGCATCACACTTCCACCACCATGCTTGACCGTTTGGTTTACTCCAGATGTAACGGGACCCCTGTCTTCCAAACAGTTACACTTTCGACTAATCAATCCACAGAACATTCTCCCAAAAGGTTGAGGATCATCAAGGTGTGTTTTGGCAAAATTCAGATGAGTCTTAATGTCGTTCTGGGTTAGCAGTAGTTTTCACCTCGCCACTCTTCCATGGAGGCCATTTTTGCCCAGTGTCTTTCTGATAGTGGAGTCATGAACACTGACCTTACCAATCACTGATCTCCAAGAGAAGCCTGTAGGCCCTTTGATGGTGTCCTTGGCTCTTTTGTGACTTCCTGGATGAGTCGTCGCTGTGCTCTTGGAGGAATTTTGGAAGGTCGGCCACTTCTGGGAAGGTTCACTACTGCGCCGAGTTTTTCCATTTGGAGATAACGGCTCTCACTGTGGTTCTTTGGAGTCCCAGAGCCTTTGAAATAGCTTTGTAACCCTTCCCAGACTGATGTATTTCACATTGACATTTACGGCATTTGGCAGACGCCATTATCCAGAGTGTTTTAAAGTCTCTATCAATAAATACATCCCCATACTGGTTCACTAGGTCACGGACTAAGAATACCATCAGTCTCTGTTATAGTATATATAACAATATAGTAAGAAAAACACAGACAACACAACATTTTTTTTTAATGAAAAGTGCTAATTGAAGTATTTTAGGAAGATGTAGGTCTTTAAGGCCTGGTTTGAAGCACACCAGTGACTCGGCTGTTCGGACATCTAGCGGAAGTTCATTCCACCACTTAGGTGCCAGAACAGGAAGGCATACCTTCCTCGTACCCTGAGAGATGGTGGCACCAGTCTAGCGGTGCTAGAGGATCGGAGGGAACGTGGTGAAGTGTGGGGTGCTATAAATGCTATGAGTTAAGTGGATGCTGGCCCATTTTTGGCTTTGTAGGCAAGTGTCAGAGTTTTAAATCTGATGCGGGCAGCTACAGGATGCCAGTGGAGGGAGTGTAGCAGTGGAGCACTTCTTCCTCATCATTTCTGGAATTTCTTTCAACTTTGGTATAGTTGTCGTTACCTACCAACTTTGGCATACAGGGTAAGACCTTTTAACCAACTTCCTGCTGTTGAAAAACTTCTATTTAAATGTTGATTTGATCGAACAGGGTTTGCAGTAATCAGGCCTGCTTGTGTCTGGTCCAGCTGAACCCAGTTTCATAGATTTGGGGAATTAGTAACCATGGGGGCAAATACATTTTCACACAGGCCCGGTTAGAACTGGATAACCTTTTTGCTTCAATAAATAACATCATTTAAAAACTGTATTTTGTGTTTACTCGGGTTGCCTTTGTTTTATCTTAGATTTTGTTTTAATTTCTGAAATTATTCAGTATGAGATATACACAAACCCAGAAGAAATACTTTTTCACAGCACTGTGTATATATGCAGCACTCTCCTACTTTTACTTTCAGTATTCTGTAAAAGCAAAAAATGCTAATTAAAAAATCTGCACGAGGGAGGAAGCAGAAAATATAAGAAAAATTACAAATAATACAACAAATATAAAACACGAGAAACACACACATCAGGTTGCTTTGAAGCGCAACATTATTTTCAGATAAATCTTACTGTCTTCATGTCCTTCGGCGCCTTTAGTGCTATAAAGGTGCTGACATTCCACACAGAATTTCAGACGGTTCGTATCAGGAACGTACGATAATCACGCTTTCATTGTTATCGCATTGTGAGTTTCTGGAGATAAGCACACACCGTGAAGAACTGAAGTCGGATATAACTGCACAGGCCGAAAGCCGACGTGAATTCCATAGAACAGGAAGTCACTCTAGTCTAATGTCGGGATTATACTTCAGAGTCGGTGTGTTTGTGAACATGTCAGAATCTGTATACGTGCCTGCCTTTGTACTTGAGTGTGCCATGAACATGTCCACTAGGAGGCAGAAAAGGAATGGAGAAGAGGTTGATGATCGCTTGCGAATGCTGTAATCCGTTGCATCCGGGACTTGGGGTGATGGGTGGGTTGGGGAGGGGTGTTTGTTTGGGAGACAGACTTCCGACATTTCCAAATCGCAAACCAGGCAACATCCACCTAGCCCGAGTTCTCAGACTTATGCTGCCTTCAAGACTTCCTCAGAAGTTTGTGCATACGAGTTCAGAAGCGGTGATTATGACGTGGTGAGCGTTCAAGTAGTTACAGTCAGACAAAATGGACGGTGCGAGAAAATGTCTTTTGTTTGTATTTATTTTTTTGCTTCAGAAAAACACCAGTTCCCAAGCAGTAATCACGACACGGTGGTGGCGTTTACGTGAACTCATCTTCGAAAGACTTTGAAGGCAGCAATAAAACACACCTGACTCAGAGTGAGCGGTAAACAAGTTCCTCTATACTTACACCATAAAGAGCTTTATAGCAGGATTAGATTGTAACGTGACTCGGTTGACTTCAGCTGAACACGATAAGACCGCAGTGACGAGACGTCTGTCCTACTCTAGACCTTGTTTATCCTCGTTACTTGCGGCGGAAGGAATCCGTGTAGATTCAATTCCATTTTAATTGTAGAACACTTTTAACAAGTCACGAAGCAGCTTTACAGAAAATATCTCAAATCAGGACAGAAACTTTCAATTTATACATTTATCCCTAACGATCAAGCCAGATGCACAACATGAAGACCCATTTTATAGCTGCGTCCCAAATCGCATACTGTAGCTATGAGCTATTCTACACTGTTTTGTAGTATAAGAAGTGAAAATTCCAACAGGAAGAAGTGCACTTCCAGCACCCGGATGGTGCGCTTATTCATCCGAATAAACGATGTGTGGAATGTCGGACACTTCATGCACTCAACGGTCACAGCTTTGCTCACATATCGGGAAAGGGGCGGGGCTACCATGCGTTGAATTTGGTCCGGCTCGAATTTGCTCAGAATAAAAAAAAAAAAAAAAAGTCATAAACTGTAACGTTGACTAAAAACATAGTAAATAACCGTTAGTGCTCCATTCGAGACGATACTACCCTTCTAAAATTCATACACTAGACGGCAGAGTGCATAGTGGAAGTGCTTAGTGTACAGAATAGTACATCGTTTGGGACGCAGCTTTGGTGGTTTGTCGGATTTTCTCGACAGTAAATACATGACGAGTGCTCGCATCACGTAGAAGACGAATATACAACGAGCTCTTAAATATCTGACAAACGGAATATCATTCAAACTTTCCATTGTTAACGATCCTCACCTCGTTAGCTAGTTAACTGACACGAAAATATCCTCTGCAAAGCATCATGGGACATCAGGCACGTTACGGTCTGGAAAATATTGTGTGCGTGTGTGTGTGTTTACCTGACTGTGGAGGTTCTGGGCGACTGAACAGCTCTCTCCAGGCTCCATCTAGGAAAACTGAACTGTAGCGGTTGTCAAGGGCACCCAGGTGCTTAGCAACAGGGTGGGAACCTGAACAGATGGAGGGAAAGGAAAAACAGAGCGGCACAGAAAAAAAAAAAAAGAAAAGCAAAATGTCAGGTTCGATCTAAATTTATCAGCGTTTGCAAATGTCAGGAGTGTTTGAGAGACTCGAAGACTACAGTTGATGTGAGGTTACAGTATGACGGAGTGAAAAGGACCGGGTACGTTATTAAATATCTGTCTAGTGTGAGGTCATTGATGTAGTCAGGGCTGTGAGAGCTGTTGGGTGTTTGAAAATATGTGTTTTAAAAAAACATCTGATTACAGATCTGTGATGTGGGTGGTGGTGTTCACTCACCCAGAGGAACTACCAGGAAGCGCATGTGGTTCAGCCAATCCGACGTCTTATTAGCCAACTGACTGACGAAGAACTGCAGGATGGCACCCAGATAACTCTGAGCTCCGACTACTGCCACCTTCACGGGCCGCGGCATGGACGAGTTACAGTTACAGCTACAGAGAGAGAGAGGGAGAGAGATTGGATATAAATTGACAGATGGATGCTTCTTATTAAAAAAAAAAAAAAAAAAACTGTGCCAGAGTTGTGTGTAGTTTTGTGTAAAAGGACTCACAATTTCTGGATGCGCGTCAGCACAGCTGAGAGAACAGCCTGAATTTCTGCTGATGAACACGTACACACCACCGGGTGTTTCTGAACCTGTAACTGCTCTGCTACATACTACACACACACACACACACACACACACACAAACTTACGTTTAATTAAGTGGGTACATCAATGTGTCATACTTGGGACACATGCAAACCCAGGACATGCACACCAGGGACACAGTGCTAGGACATGCACAACAGGGACACAATGATAGGACATGCACACCAGGGACACACTGCTAGGACATGCACACCAGGGACACAGTGCTAGGACATGCACACCAGGGACACAGTGCTAGGACATGCACACCAGGGACACGGTCCTAGGCCATGCACACCAGGGACACGCACATCCAAGACACGCTGCTGGGATATGCACACCAAGGATAGGTTCCTGACACACACACACTTGGCACATGCTACTGGGTCATGCACACCTGACACACACAAAACTGGGACACACACATACACGCGCACACACACACACACTCTCCTACCTGGCCTTGCCAATCGGTGCCATTAACAAGGATGAGGCTCTCAGGTAACGCCGCATCAGACAACAAAATCTGATTCAACTGATCATACACAGCTTTCCTTAGGACCTACACACACACACACACACACACACACACACACACACACACACACACAGGTTATACGAGTCGGCTCAACATTAATAATTCAGATTGAATCTGTGGAACAAGATAACACAGTGCATTAGCATTCTTTATTTAGCTCCGAGATGCAACTCCTCCACAGAAACCAAAACAAACAAACAGAGAAACACAGCGAGACAAACAACATGTCTGTGTGTAGGATGTGTTCATAATGAGTGTGTATCCATCACAGGAATCTTTCAGGAACTCAGAGTTGAGATCTTGGGTTGTTCTGTAGTTTAGTTTCTGTTCCAAAGATGATGCTTCTTTATGAAGCGGGAAGTATTGGGGGTGGGGGCGGAGCTTCTGGTGCTGGACATCACCGATTGGTCAAACACAAGCTTCACAGAATGACTAAGCCTCTTACTGATAAACTTACATGCCTGTGTTTATCCATGAGCTGATTACTGAAGTTAGGTTTATATCAGATCCAGTGGCCCGGATGACCAAGCAGAATGTTTCCACAAAAACGTGTGTGTGTGTGTGTGTGTGTGTGTGTGTTTGGGGGGTATTTTGTGGACAATATTAAAAAGCCATCGCAGACTGTATTTGTGATTGCGTTTCCTATTTATGGACGCATAAATTGTCACATAATTCAAATGGAAATGCAGATCGTGTATTAGCGATTGCGTTTTCATTTACACGAGCGTACAGTGTGTCACATTTCAAATGGAAACGCAAAGTTTATTAGCAATTGCATTTCCTGTGTGTTACGCGTCATGACCCTGTCATATTGAAATAGCAGCAGCAATTACCCCGCTTACTATTTCACTTCCTCAGTGTGGCGTATGGAGCCTGCCAAAGTTCCAACGCAATCACAAATCCCTCTGCATTTCCCATGCCTTGCACAGAAACCTGCCAATCAGTGCTGTAGTTCCTGTTCAGGACTGTGCGGTTCCTGTTCAGGACTGTGTAGTTCCTGTTCAGGACTGTGTAGTTCCTCAACAAAGGTTTGGGATCTTAGTGGAAATGGGCTTAATGTGTGATTAGTGAATAGACTGTGTGTGTGTGTGTGTGTGTGTGAGTGTGTGAGTGTGTGTGTATCTACCTGTGTACTGTGTCCTAGTTCAGGTGACCTCTCGCTGTCTGAGCTGTTGGTTCGTTCACTCAGTGGCTTGGAGAGCTGCCTCTCTTTCATTGGAGTGCTGCGTTTCTGCCGGGGTGTGTGTGTCCCATCCAACCTACACACATGCACACACACACGCACACGGAAATTAATTATGTATTAAATTAAATTAAAGTGCACTCTTTATCTCTGCTTTCAGGCCTTACAGCATGCTGATGTGTGTATAATTGGGTTATAGTTCTGTGTGTGTGCGTGCATGTTTTAACTTCTTTATGAGGACTAATAACAGCAATACACGAGAAGATGAAGACAAAATCATCTTTAAAAGCAAAAAAAACAAACAAAAACAAAAGAGAGCAAAATATTTCTATCTGGTTTGTGAGCTTAGAACTCAATATGGTGTTAGCATTATTAAACTACAGCAGCGTATAGTTCAATGAAAATACCTCACAAATGAGCAAATTAGTAAATCCAAAGTGTGTGTGTGTGTGTGTGTGTGTGTGTGTGTGTGTGTGTGTGTGTGTGTGTGTGTGTGTGGGCAGACCTAGGAGAAGGCATGGTTTGCCCCTCACTCTTGCTGGTCTTCAGTGGTGTACGTGGTTTCTCAGCCACAGACACAGTAATGGAGGGTGCCACTTCCTGGAACAGCTCCTGCTCATTCACCTCCTACACACACACACACACGCACACACACGCACACACAGAATCAGCTTTTAATGATTATCTATGTTTTAATATGTACTGAGATTGAGAATGAGCAAAGTGTGTGCGTGTGTGTGTGTGTGTGTGTGTGTTCCATGTCATTGAGTATCTCACTGAAATGTCCGGCTCGGTCGTGGTCTCGTCCAGGTTGCGGCTGCGTGAGTGTTTCAGCTTGTCAGACGGAGGCTGCTCCCCCTGTTAGAGAAACACAGGCACTGTGCTCAACACTCCCAGTCTCCACACTGAGCTGCTCTCATTACACACACACACACACACACACACACGTCTGCCCTGAAATCACCTACACCCCAGTTTCCCAACCCTGCTCCGAGAACACATGTCCGTACATCGCTCCGACACACTCGCATCACCTTAAAAAAGACGTGAAGCAGCTGACGAGCAGACTCGTGCGCTTCAGAGCAGGGAAAGCACTACAAATCTGCAGGACATGTTGGGAACCTAAACCCGTAAGTGCACGCTGCCAAAGGTGTGTTCTTTTAAGTTCACGTATAGCTAATACGTAGTGGAAGACTGTCGTCAAGGAGACGCTGCTGTCAATCGGGCGGAAAATAAGGGTTTCTAGCGAAGCTTCTAGAGAGACAGGACACAAGCGAGCGAAGCGCACAGTAGATAGTCTGAAACATCCTGTGCCCTGGGGAGGGGGAGCATTAACTGTTAACAGTAGTGCGACTGAAATCCGTTCTCATTCTGCACATCACACACTCACCGGGCTGAAGGGGTCTCGGGTCAGACTTCCTTTGCTGTTCAGGCTGCCGATTTCCGTCTGAGAGCTGGACTGCGACATTCCCTCGAAGAACGGCCTGCGCACACACACACACACACACACACACACACACACACACACAGGACAAGGTAAATCGTCTCTACACCTGCCTCCGATTAAAGTCTCTGTGTGTGTGAGCAGAACCGGGCCGAGTGTGTGGATTACAGATGGCTGGCTGACGCAGTGTTTACGCGCCTGGCAGGATCCCGTGTTTAGATCAGCTGTAAGACTGTTAGAATCGGTAATAAAGCAGGCCGGTGTGTTTGGACTGGAGCGCCTGCAAGGCTGATTATACAGATTTAAAGGGGTTGAGATACTGGCTGATTACTGTGATTCTTGTAATGATGGAGTGTGTGCCGGAGCAACTGTGCCAAAAAAAAAAAAAAAGAAAGAAGAAAAGAAAGATATTCTTATCTGACCACCAGAGGGCAGCTGTACTCCCTCAGTCTCTCACCCTTCATCTGTGTGCGTGTGTATGGTACTGTATGTGTCTCTCTGTCTTTATACATCCTCCATGTTCATTTCCTCTTGTCCCACATGGTATAAACAGCTTGAGTTTGTCAGTTATACGAAACAAAACGTGCAGATCGGAAACATCCGGTCCACGTTCACATCAAACATCAGAATGGGAAAAACGTGATCTCGGGGACTTTGACCGTGGGAGACTGTTGCTGCCGGATGGTCTGGTTTAGAGTATTTCAGAAAGTGCTGCTCTCCAGGGATTATTTTTCACACACACACACAGTTTCTAGAGTTGGGAGAATGGTGTGAAAAACAAACCAAAAAAATAATAAAAATCCACCCAGTCAGCAACAGCAACAGCTCTGTATGAGGAAATGCCTTGTTGACGCGTGAGGTCAGAGACAGGAAGGCTATGGTTACTCAAAATCACTACTCTGTACAACCGAAAGCGTCTCAGAGTGCACGACAACAGTAGAAGACCGTATCAGGTTTCAGTCGTCAGCTGAGGACAGGAATCTGATGCTGGAGAGATAATGTTCTTCCTAATCTTCAGCGGTCTAGTTTCAGTGATCTCGTGCCCACTGTAGCGTCAGATTCCTGTTCCTGTCTGACGGGACGGAGCGAAACCAGATGTGGTCTCCTGCCGTTGTAGCCCATCCGCCTCAGGGATTGTTCCGAGATGCTTTTCTGATCGCCACGGTTGTACAGAGTGCTTACTGCTTTCACACTGGGTGCTGCTTGCCAAAAAAAGTGCTGTCTCGAGTGAAAAATAAATAAATAAATAAATAGATAGATAGATAGAAGAGGCTCAGCGTAACCATAACAGCTTTTACCAGTCCTAGCTAGCATCACCTAACGCAGTGGTTTTCAAAGTGGGGGCCGCCAGGGGGCCTCGACAATTTGGTGTGAAAAATAAATTCTCACTCTCAGACAACCACACACACACACACACACACACACACACACACACACTCAATTCCTAATGTAATGTAATGTAAAGATGTAAGATGTAATTATTAATAAAAAAGGGGGATATTCAGAAATCGGTATTTTTAATGTGTTTTAAAGACCTCTTGCAAAAGGGGGGCCTCGGTCAAATGTTAATGCCATTTGGGGGGCCTTGCCCTGGAAAAGTTTGGGAACCCCTGACCTAACTAACTAGCGTGAATGAGATGTATTATTATGAGGGAATAATAAGGAAAAGGACGGCCAGGGTTTTCACACAAACCAAAGGAAGGGGATTTATAGATGGCTACGTCGACTCTCGCTGTGCTACAGAACTCACTTCAAAGGGTAAAAATCCCTACGCGGATACGGATGAACACGCCGGATACGCTCGAGCAGCTCGTTAGGAAACTCGGTTCGTCATACTGAAGGTAAACACTGAGCAAGTGGCTTTTAGCTTTTACGCTGCTTTCACACGGAACCAGCTGTCACAGAGCCCTGATATCCATAATAAACATTATTACTTCAAGACCTTCCTGTTCCAACGAGCTTACAGGAACGGATTGAACTTTTATTGCGCTGCATTTTACAATACTTCCTTAAATAACATTATATTTATATTAGTGCCTTCTTAAACTGCACTTTAACTCTTTTTTTTATTTTTCCCAGAAGCCAAAATGTCATCTGCGCCGTGTTGAGCACTGAACGTATTTGCGATGTCATGCTCTACAGCAGTGCTTCATGGCTCATATGAAAGTGTTTTACCATGAAAAAAATCTTTAGCTGTATCTCTGTAGCAGTGTTAATGCAGAGAGGTGTGAGTTATTTGCCCAGCAGGGGGCTCACACGTCCCCGCTTTCCCATCGCCCTGCTCACCAGCAGCTCAACACAGAGTCACCATACTCTACACACAGAAACCCAACAGCGTCCGGACTGATCTTGAATCAGACGTGCGGCGATAAAATAATTCCTCTGTTTATACCGAGCGAAATTGTCCGCTAAGCCGATTGGAACAGAACGCCTGTGTGTTGTGTGCCGCTTTATATTCGGTCTGTTCCATGTTAACTTCTGTATCGCATTTTTATTTCATTTATTTCCTCGCTTTTCAATTGTTTAATCGTTTTAACTGAGAGAAGAGGAGCTTGCTTGTGCGACTTCGAAGGATGAAAATTTGTGTGACCAAAACGAAGACTCCAACAGCATTGTAATATAAGCTGTACCGTATGAATGTGTGTGTGTGAGACCTGAGTTTAGGTTTGGGTGTGCTCAGGATGCTGTCGGTCTCCTCCATCTCTGGACCGCTGTCACTCGGGTTGTACATCTCCAGGCTGTCATAGAGCTCGTCCAGGTCCTCCTCCACCTCCTGGATCTGCTCTCGTGAGACGTGCTCCAACCCGAAACCAACCTACACGCGCACACACACACACAGAGTCAGAATGCAGCTTTAAGAGCCTCAGCACCTTTCAGCACAGAGAGAAAGTGAGAAAGAGTAAGAGAGAAAGAGAAAGGCAGAGACCGTCATGAACAAAAGCAGGAACAAACTGAAAGCGTGGAGTATAAAAGCGCGAGTCTGTCCAAAACGCATGTCTCAGCACGAGGGTGAGAGGAGGAGAGCAGAGCGCTGGAGGACTGCACTGTCACAGTGCTGTGGGTTGAGAGTTTACATTTACACCTACACAGCTGACTCAACTCGAGAGCTAATACTATAATAATACAACTACAGTATCTATATATCTATAAAAGCTTTCCTCCTTGTCTTTTCAAAAATAAATATTGTCGTAGCCTTAAACCACAGCTATTATGGCTTTGAAACGTGCCTAATTTTGTTTTAAATGTTTATTACAATAAATTTACATGCCTCCAAGGTCAAAAAACACTACCGTGCTTATAATTTAAATTGCACCATTACTTTTTCCCCCCAAGTGTCACAAACGACTCGTTAAATGATTCATTCTAAACTCCTCCTTTCAGAGAGCATACTCTGCTCTGATTGGTCAGATGTCCCAGTCTGTTGTGATTGGTTTACTTCTGTCAGCATGTGTTGAAAAGGAAACGCCCACTACCGTAACGAGTTTCAGCTCCGTCTGTCAGCGAGCGGCCGATGAAGACCAGAGGCGGGGTTTTGTTGTTACAAAACTACATAGGTTCGTACGGGAAGTAATGTCTGGAATCACTAACGACTCGATTCAGCTGTTCAGAATCGATTCCTTCTTTTGGGAGTCAATAACTCCGTTTATCCTGCACTTTG
>NC_071261.1:26953831-26956331 GCF_023375685.1 Ictalurus furcatus
TGCAAAAATCCTTCTGCTAGTCAGTCCAAATCTCCACCATCTCCATCACACCTCCATCACACCTCACATCCCCATCACACCTCCATCACACCTCACATCTCAATCACGCCTCACATCTCCATCACGCCTCCATCACGCCTCCATCACGGCTCCATCACGCCTCACATCTCAATCACGCCTCACATCTCAATCACGCCTCAATCACACCTCCCTCACGCCTCCATCACGCCTCACACCTCAATCACACATCACACCTCCATCACACCTCCATCACACCTCCATCACGCCTCCATCACGCCTCCATCACGCCTCCATCACGCCTCACACCTCAATCACATCTCCCTCACACCTCAATCACATCTCACACCTACATGACATCTCAATCACATCTCACACCTCATCTCAATCACACCTCACACCTACATGACATCTCAATCACATCTCACATCTCATCTCAATCATACCTCACACCTACATGACATCTCAATCACATCTCACACCTACATGACATCTCAATCACATCTCACACCTACATGACATCTCAATCATACCTCACACCTACATGACATCTCAATCACATCTCACACCTACATGACATCTCAATCACATCTCACACCTACATGACACCTCAATCACATCTCACACCTACATCACATCTCAATCACATCTCACACCTACATGACACCTCAATCACATCTCACACCTACATGACACCTCAATCACATCTCACACCTACATGACACCTCAATCACATCTCACACCTACATGACATCTCAATCACATCTCACACCTACATGACATCTCAATCACATCTCACACCTACATGACATCTCAATCACATCTCACATCTCATCTCAATCATACCTCACACCTACATGACATCTCAATCACATCTCACACCTACATGACATCTCAATCACATCTCACACCTACATGACACCTCAATCACATCTCACACCTACATGACACCTCAATCACATCTCACACCTACATGACACCTCAATCACATCTCACACCTACATGACACCTCAATCACATCTCACACCTACATGACACCTCAATCACATCTCACACCTACATGACATCTCAATCACATCTCACACCTACATGACATCTCAATCACATCTCACATCTCATCTCAATCACATCTCACACCTACATGACATCTCAATCACATCTCACACCTACATGACACCTCAATCACATCTCACACCTACATGACACCTCAATCACATCTCACATCTCATCTCAATCACACCTCACACCTACATGACATCTCAATCACATCTCACACCTACATGACATCTCAATCACATCTCACACCTACATGACACCTCAATCACATCTCACACCTACATGACACCTCAATCACATCTCACACCTACATGACACCTCAATCACATCTCACACCTACATCACATCTCAATCACATCTCACACCTACATGACACCTCAATCACATCTCACATCTCATCTCAATCACATCTCACACCTACATGACACCTCAATCACATCTCACATCTCATCTCAATCACATCTCACACCTACATGACATCTCAATCACATCTCACACCTACATGACACCTCAATCACATCTCACACCTACATGACATCTCAATCACATCTCACACCTACATGACACCTCAATCACATCTCACACCTACATGACACCTCAATCACATCTCACACCTACATGACACCTCAATCACATCTCACACCTACATGACACCTCAATCACATCTCACACCTACATGACACCTCAATCACATCTCACATCTCATCTCAATCACATCTCACACATACATGACATCTCAATCACATCTCACACCTACATGACATCTCAATCACATCTCACATCTCATCTCAATCACATCTCACACCTACATGACATCTCAATCACATCTCACATCTCATCTCAATCACATCACACACCTACATGACATCTCAATCACACCTCACACCTACATGACACCTCAATCACATCTCACACCCACATGACAT
The DNA here is from genome assembly GCF_023375685.1 of Ictalurus furcatus. Taxonomy (NCBI): domain Eukaryota; kingdom Metazoa; phylum Chordata; class Actinopteri; order Siluriformes; family Ictaluridae; genus Ictalurus; species Ictalurus furcatus. The sequence goes on from NC_071261.1 coordinate 26,955,832, forward strand.
CTCAATCACATCTCACACCTACATGACATCTCAATCACACCTCACACCTACATGACACCTCAATCACATCTCACACCTACATGACACCTCAATCACATCTCACATCTCATCTCAATCATACCTCACACCTACATGACATCTCAATCACATCTCACACCTACATGACATCTCAATCACATCTCACACCTACATGACATCTCAATCACATCTCACATCTCATCTCAATCACATCACACACCTACATGACATCTCAATCACACCTCACACCTACATGACACCTCAATCACATCTCACACCCACATGACATCTCAATCACATCTCACACCTACATGACATCTCAATCACACCTCACACCTACATGACACCTCAATCACATCTCACACCTACATGACACCTCAATCACATCTCACACCCACATGACATCTCAATCACATCTCACACCTACATGACATCTCAATCACACCTCACACCTACATGACACCTCAATCACATCTCACACC
>NC_071261.1:26961331-26966331 GCF_023375685.1 Ictalurus furcatus
GTATAGCACAGTGTAGTGTAGTATAGGATAGAACAGTATAGTATAGTGTAGTATAGTATAGGACAGTATAGCACAGTGTAGTATAGTAAAGGATAGAACAGTATAGTATAGTGTAGTATAGTATAGGACAGTATAGCACAGTGTAGTATAGTAAAGGATAGAACAGTATAGTATAGTGTAGTATAGTATAGGACAGTATAGCACAGTGTAGTATAGTAAAGGATAGAACAGTATAGTATAGTGTAGTATAGTATAGGACAGTATAGCACAGTGTAGTATAGTAAAGGATAGAACAGTATAGTATAGTGTAGTATAGTATAGGACAGTATAGCACAGTGTAGTATAGTAAAGGATAGAACAGTATAGTACAATGTAGTATAGTATAGGACAGTATAGCACAGTGTAGTGTAGTATAGGATAGAACAGTATAGTATAGTGTAGTATAGTATAGGACAGTATAGCACAGTGTAGTGTAGTATAGGATAGAACAGTATAGCACAGTGTAGTATAGTATAGGATAGAACAGTATAGCACAGTGTAGTGTAGTATAGGATAGGACAGTATAGTATAGTACAGTGTAGTATAGTATAGACAGTATAGTACAGTGTAGTATAGTATAGACAGTATAGTACAGTGTAGTGCAGTATAGGATAGGACAGTATAGTATAGTACAGTGTAGTATAGTATAGGACAGTATAGTACAGTGTAGTATAGTATAGACAGTATAGTACAGTGTAGTATAGTATAGACAGTATAGTACAGTGTAGTGCAGTATAGGATAGGACAGTATAGTATAGTACAGTGTAGTATAGTATAGGACAGTATAGTACAGTGTAGTATAGTATAGACAGTATAGTACAGTGTAGTGTAGTATAGGATAGGACAGTATAGTATAGTACAGTATAGAACAGTATAGTACAGTGTAGTATAGGATAGAACAGTACAGTACAGTGTAGTATAGAATAAGACAGTACAGCACAGTGTAGTATAGTATAGAACACTATAATACAGTGTAGTATAGGATAGGACAGTACAGTGTAGTATAATAGAGGACAGTATAGTACAGTGTAGTACAGCATAAGACAGTATAGTACAGTAGAGTGTAGTATAGTATAGGACAGTATAGTACAGTGTAGTATAGTATAGGATAGGACAGTATAGTATAGTACAGTATAGAACAGTATAGTACAGTGTAGTATAGTATAGGACAGTATAGTACAGTGTAGTATAGTATAGGATAGGACAGTATAGTATAGTACAGTATAGAACAGTATAGTACAGTGTAGTATAGTATAGGACAGTATAGTACAGTGTAGTATAGTAGAGGACAGTACAGTGTAGTATAGAATAAGACAGTACAGCACAGTGTAGTATAGTATAGAACACTATAATACAGTGTAGTATAGGATAGAACACTATAATACAGTGTAGTATAGGATAGGACAGTACAGTGTAGTATAGTAGAGAACAGTATAGTACAGTGTAGTACAGCATAAGACAGTATAGTATAGTGTAGTATAGTATAGAACACTATAGTACAGTGTAGTACAGTATAAGACAGTATAGTACAGTGTAGTATAGTATAGGACAGTACAGTGTAGTACAGCATAAGACAATATAGTGTAGTACAGTATAGTATAGAACATTATAGTACAGTGTAGAACAGTAAATGACAGTATAGTATAGTACAGTGTAGTACAGTGCAGTATAGTATAGAACACTATAGTACAGTGTAGTATAGTATAGTACAGTGTAGTAAGGTACAGTGTAGTATAGTATAGGACAGTACAGTGTAGTACAGCATAAGACAGTATAGTATAGTGTAGTATAGTATAGAACACTATAGTACAGTGTAGTACAGTATAGTATAGAACACTATAGTATAGTACAGTGTAGTAAGATACAGTGTAGTATAGTATAGGACAGTACAGTGTAGTACAGCATAAGACAGTATAGTATAGTGTAGTATAGTATAGAAAACTATAGTACAGTGTAGTACAGAACATTATAGTACAGTGCAATACAGTATAGTATAGTATAGTACAGTATAGAACAGTATAGTACAGTGTAGTACAGTATAGGACAGTATAGTATAGTACAGTATAGAACAGTATAGTACAGTGTAGTATAGTATAGGCTGGTAGAGTGGGGCGGCTGTGGCTCAGTTGGTAGACCGGGTTGTCCACTAAATGTAGGGTTGGTGGTTCGATTCCCGGCTCACATGAACCCCAAGTTGCCCCCGATGGTAAGTTAGTGCCTTGCATGGCAGCTCTGCTACCATTGGTGTGTGAGTGTGTGTGTGAATGGGTGAATGAGACACAGTGTAAAGCGCTTTGGATAAAAGCGCTATATAACTGTGTCATTTACCATTTATTTAGAGTGTAGTACAGTGTGGAATAGTATAACATATTATGAGAGTGTAGTATATTGCAGTATAGGATAGGACACTATAGAATAGATCACTATGGTCCAGGATAGGAAACGTGCATTTACATTAAGGCGAGCTCGTTCATATGTGTGTGTGTGTGTGTGTGTGTGTGTGTGTGTGTGTGTGAGAGAGAGAGAGAGAGAGAGAGAGAGAGAGAGAGAGAGAGAGAGAGAGAGAGAGAGAGAGAGGGTAATGGGGCAACGGCAGATCTCGGAAGCACTTGGCCCAGTTTCATTACTGCTAAGGACACACCCTCGCGGACTTCCTGTCATGGCCCAAAATGCACATCACCCACGTCACGAGTGGCCACTTACTCCAAGTGGCCTTTTTTTTTTTTTTTTTTTTTTTTAAACAGGAACTCGCTTACCCTTGGCACAGAGAACAATAGAAATCCTCCTGCTTTCCAGTAAAGAGGTCCTCATGACCTCATTCTATCTCATCAGTGTAATCAACAATTCTGACTTTCTGCCTTCTGAAGTCACAGCAGCGGTCAGGTACAGACGCACTAACCAACCAAATCGAACCTAAACTCAATAGAGCTGACTCAATTTCAGATTTGTGAACTAGTACGCATGTTCGGTCTCCTCCTCTTCGACTGTTCACAGTTCGGAAAAGAACATTGCATCACATCGCAGCTCTGCTTCTGCAGTCTGTGCTGACTCGATCCCTCAGGCCTCCAAAAGCTCGTCTAATCAATGTCACTTGAGCTGATAAAGTCACGGCTCGAGCCTCAAGATGGCAACAGAGATTCCCCAAGAGGAACCGGTGAGGACAAGTATACATGCGCATCTTAAAAACAGCACTGAAACAGAGCCCAGGAGCGAGTGCTCAGTCCACCGGCTTGTTAGCAATGACATACCGCATTTAAGCACTAAATTATTCTCCGAAACTATTTTCTTTCGGCCAAATATCCTTCAAATGCTATTTAAACTCTTAGGAAAAAAAAAAAAGTGAATAGCTGACCATTTAGGGTGTTAGATGGAACCCGTTTTTCTGAGAGAGATGGCCAGCGTGGTGCAATGTGGCTAACGTTCATTTCTCAGAATTAGGACGAGACGTCTTCGACTAAATCCTCTCGAAAAGAGACGTGGAAAGATCTTTCCAGCACTTCGACACCTCTTTACAGCTACACGGTCTGCAAATGGTAATCGCATCGGAAGAAAATGGAGTGCGGTGTTATGGAGGATTAGGCGTCTAATTAATCCGTCACTCATCCTGCCACTTCCTCGTCCTGTAGGAGGCTGACGTTCGTTCTCCATCACGGGCAGATCGCGTCAGCTAATTAACTCTGCGGATAATTGGCTTCGATAAGCCTTTACAATAAAAGTGCATTTTAAAAAAATAAAGAACGCAGGAAATGCGTCTATAACGTATACAAAATGATTTCCTCTTTAGCCTAAAAGCTCCATAAGCCAATATACAGCATAATAAATGCATAATCGTTGCTATGGTGACGCTTTCTGTAGACAGGAATAATGCCACAGCGTGGCTGAATGCTCGAATCTGATTGGTCAGAAGGTGTGCATTATTTTTGAATAAACAGTACAAGTAGTTCTGGCTGTAACATGAACGTTAATATTAATGCACCCATTCTAAAGTTATTGTTTCTATAGTAACGGCTCATAAACACAGGTTTATACTACAGATGCTCCACATGATCCAACACTAATAATAACCGAACATAAACAAACATGCTGGTGTTTTAACAAAATAAATAATGCTTATAATATTCTTATAAAGAATATGAAGCCTTTTCCTCATCACTGCAAACCTGTGGAACATTCTGGAAAAATGGGTCAGTAAACACGGTGGCCGTTATCAGCTGACTCAAATGTAAGCGAACAGATTTAAGGAAGGTTTTTTTGCAAGCGAGGCAGAACACAATCCAGGCATCGAACTGTTAAAGGTCCTGACAGCGAGGAAAACACGGCAGAACTAAAAGTTCATGCTCACTGAACACAAGGGTCTGAACAAGTGTTAGAAAAAACACTTGAGCTAAAAAAAATATAAATAAAAACAATAAAACCTGGTTAAACCACTAACGCTAGCAATTACAGCTACAGTCGACTCGTCACCAGCTTCCGGTATATTTTCCACTGTAATGACACAAAGTGTACATGACATAGGTTACATATATGTGGCCACGCCCCCTTCTCCACCCCCAACCCCATTAAAGCCACAGGCGATACTATCGACAATCGGCATATTACACACAATCTTACATGCCTACCACCCACTAAATATAAGCACACAGTGCAATGGGATAATAATTAGAGGTCGGCCGATGTCCCCGACACTAACGGCGAAGTAGGGCGGCACCCACCTGCCGATAACCGATTAATCGACCGATAGTTTTTAATACTGATACTGAATGAAAATATAACACTCAAAGTAAAATATCGCTCAACTTTATTACAAAATAAACGGTGCAGGCTGCACCGTGAAGAACGTACCGTGCTTTTAAATGAAATAAATATTTAAATATCAATATATATATTAACTCTTAGTAAATATTAAAGTAAATAAATGATAAACATCCAAACCGAACCAAAAAGTAACGCTCCAAATAGCA
>NC_071261.1:26971331-26976331 GCF_023375685.1 Ictalurus furcatus
TTAATGCCTACAAAAAAAGACGTCAAATCGACAGCATCCATTAAGTGCCATTTCATTTGTAATGATTAGAAACGTAAAAAAAATATATCAACATACCACCGATATCTCAGAAATGTATCACGTAATCATTTATCACGGTATCGATATTATATATCGATTTATATCCATCCATATCGATATTATATCGCCCAGCCCCAGTATATTGTGCAGTTATGATACTATTGCTATATTGTGTTCTCAGCATAAAAAGGGGCGTGTCCATAATGAATATAGGCGGGGCTGTTTCACTTGACAGTCTTTAGACTCGGACTACGCTGCAGTTACGGGAACGGCTGGTGTGGAAACGGAAGCCGTTCAGTAATGAAGACGTGTTATGAAGATGTTTGGAGGTAGAGAGGAGACACGCGAACAACAAACCCACGCTCATCAAATCCACCGAGTCCGTTCAGGTGGGATCTGTCTCAGCCGTGTTGTGTGTGTTACGGGACTTTCATCGCAGATGTGAATGCATGCTGGTAATGAGACGGTCCTTAAGTATGACACACACACACACACACGCAAAAATACACACAGAGATACACATATATGCACACGCAAAGAGACACATGCAAACATGCATGCGCACATGTACACAGGGGCACACATAAAAATATGTGCACATGAACAAAGAGGCACACAGTACGGACGGACACACACACTCACACACTCACACACACACAGAGAGACACGCATGCATGCAAAGTGACATTTAGTAAAATTAGTGCAAAATAGACAATGTACTGAAGTATGATGGCCTTTACAAATTCCATTTCCTCTCTCTCTCTCTCTCTCTCACACACACACACCCTCTGAGGAGCTGTTAAGAGGGAGTGAGAGAGTGCCCGGGCCCTTCCTTCCTCGTTCTCTCACTATGTGTCCTCATTCCTGCCCTCCGCTCACAAGCAAACGCTTGCAGGAAGGACAAGTCTGTTCACTTCCTCACGCACAACTTCCCCTCTCCTCAACAGACACCGAAACAGCCCGGGGCCCTCATACACACACACACACACACACAGAGGTGGTGTTAGCTTTTTGACACGCACATAGGGGAGTTTCTGAGGTGGAGTGTTACGAACAGATAACACACATTACGTGGGGGATGTTCATACGTCCACACACACCAAAAAATTGTGTGTGTTTCCCGGCAGATGATGATAAACGAGGAGTCACCAAAGATGTGACACACTCTCACACGAGGCGTGCGATAACAGATGAACTTGGAGAGAGTTCCCGGATAAGTGTGAGAGTCTGCGCATGCACGCCGTTCCGTTTATTAAAACGATTAACTGCTAATGACCCCGCTGTAATCCTGTCAACGGATCAGGGGAGAGAGACGTGAGACAAAAAAAAAAGAGAGAGAGAAAAAGACAGAGACAGACAGAAAGAGAGAGAGAGAGAAAGAGAGAGAGAAATAAAGAGAGAGATAAAGTGAGAAAGAAATAGAGAGAGAACGAGAGAGAGAGAGAAAGAGAGAGAGAGAGATAAAGAGAGAAAGAAATAGAGAAAGAGAACGAGAGAGAGAGAAAGAGAGAGAGAGAGAGAGAGATAAAGAGAGAAAGAAAGAGAGAGAGAGAGAACGAGAGAAAGAGAAATAAAGAGAGAAAGAAATAGAGAGAGAGAGAACGAGAGAAATAAAGAGAGAGATAAAGAGAGAAAGAAAGAGAGAGAATGAGAGAGAGAGAAAGAGAAATAAAGAGAGAGAGAGAAATGAAAAGAAACAGATAGAAATAAAGGGAGAGAAATAGAAAGAGAGAAATAAAGAGAGAAAAATAAAGAGAGAGAGAGGGAGAGAAATAAAGAGAGAAAAATAAAGAGAGAGAGAGGGAGAGAAATAAAGAGGGAGAAAAATAAAGAGAGAGAGAGGGAGAGAAATAAAGAGAGAAAAATAAAGAGAGAGAGAGGGAGAGAAATAAAGAGAGAAATAAAGAGAGAGAAATGAAAAGAAACAGATAGAAATAAAGAGAGAGAAATAAAAAAGAGAGAAATTAAGAGAGAAATAGAAAGAGAGAAATTAAGAGAGAAATAAAGAGAGAGAAATGAAAAGAAACAGATAGAAATAAAGAGAGAGAAATAAAAAGAGAGAAATTAAGAGAGAAATAGAAAGAGAGAAATTAAGAGAGAAATAAAGAGAGAGAAATGAAAAGAAACAGATAGAAATAAAGAGAGAAATAAAGAGAGAAATAAAGAGAGAGAGAGAGAGAGAGAGAGAGAGAGAGAGAGAGAGAGAGCAGTTTATCGAGACAGATGGAATGCAGAAGAAGAGAAAAACAGGAGACAGATGTGCGCAGGTAACACCTAGCACTGACAATAAGTCTGAGAGAAACACTAGGGCATACACACCCAGGGGTCGTGAGAGGAACCCTCATGCCTGTGTTTCATATTTACTTCTTATGTACTTACTTCATATGTACTTCATATTTACACGGTGGCTTAGTGGTTAGCATTTTCGCCTCACGCCTCCAGGGGCGGGGGTTCGATTCCCACCGTGGCCCCTGGCCCCTATATATATATATAAACTTGGTATGAGATATATATATATATATATATATATATATATGGAGACTTTAATATATTTAATGTGACGTGTATATAAATCAAACGTATGAAAATTCATGTTCAGATGAAGTTATTCCTTTAATATCCTGCTGCCGCCGTTTCCGTTAGGGGTTTTGCAATACAGACGCACAGAGAGAGAACAACACGAAACTGAGCAATAGCAGGGCAAGCTGTAGCAGGATTTACGTTTACAGGAAATACCTTAACGCTTAAGAGCGCTGCTGTTACGCAGGAGGCACGCAGATTATTCACGCGCTTAAATACCGTCTCGGACCATCCCGGCTGCGGCGATACGGCGGAGGACTTTCGGTGCCAGTGAATTAAGACCACCTTGTCGTGTTTAAGTCATGATCACAGTGCAGTGGCTTTTCTACATGACTCACAAACTCGAGCGAGAACAGCAGCAGCAGCAGCAGCAGCACAGGGGGTTGAGATGATTAATCCCTAAACAAAGACAGAAGGAAAAAGGAAAACTCGAGCAAAATTTCTCCAAAACATCTGAAATCGGTCCCACTGTTAGTGATATCTCACTGCTGATAAACGCAGACCAGAGCTGGCGTCTGAGCAGGTCGATGTGTCGCAGTGACGTCATTATCTCTGCTCCAGTACTCTGTATGACCGAACGACTGCGGGCGCGACCTCGCTTTTACACGACGGTTCTATAAACAAGGAAATGAACACGGAGCAAGTGATATTTCAGACACAATACGGCTGAACGTTGTTTACTTTTGCTCCGCTAGCGGAAATAGTTCCTGAAGAAGCCACGCTCACTCGATAGCATAAACGACTAGCAGGCTAGCTAGCTCACGCCGATTTCTACATTCGCAGTAAAGATCCGTGTCCCTTCCTTCCTCATCACGCTCATCTCACGAGCTTTCATAATCGTTTTAAGTGGAACGTTATATCGCGGAGAAGTCTCGTTTGCCATGTTCTGTTCCCTGATGACGTCGCGAACGCTGGCGTAACGATTTCGATTCGATTCAACTTTATTTGTATGGCGCATTTTAACAGTGGGCACTGTCACAAAGCAGCTTTAGGGACGTGTAGAAGTAATGGATAGAAATTTAACAATTTATGGATTTTTCCCTTATGAGCAAGAGGTGTTAAGGAAAATCTCCCGAGACAACATGAGGAAGAGACCGTGAGAGGAACCGGACTCAGAAGGGAACCCGTCCTCATCTGGGGAACAGCGGATAGTGTGAAAGTGAAGGGAAGTTCATTACGGTTTTATATGAAGTCTGTTCTGTCGAACCAGTCCGATCCATTGTTCACTAAAGGAGACGTTATTAGCGTTAGCATTAGTATACAATAACAGCGTCTTCATGTTTGCTCGACGTGTTTTTCAACTGCGAGGTGACTGTGTGTAGTAGCAGGAGAGTTACACAACGGCCTTGTGATCTTTTCTTCTTGTTTTTTTAAAGAATAGTTTAGAGTGTTGTTGCAGGTGTGGCGCAGCACTGTGAGGTACGCTGGGCTTCGTGAGAAGAGAAGAAGAAGTGTGAGAAAAAAATTTTCATCCTCTGATCGTTGACGGAGAGAAGAAAGTAAAACAAACATTATTTAAGATTCGGTCTGATTAACAGTGTGCACTGAGGCTCTCCGAGATCTTAAAGCTGGTGTGTGTAATATTTCAAAGTGTTTCTAGAGCTGGAATAAAATACACTTTTGATTCTTGTAGGAGGAATAAACATGAATCGCAATATTATCATGTAATGGATCGGTCTGGATTTTCCATTTCATGCTCATGTTTATATTTTTTTTTCTTTTAAACAAGAGGGAGCCTGTGCAGTTTTAATAGAGGGGGATGGGCTCAGTTGAAGGCGGAGTCTTGCCGATCTCTGCGTTTCACTTACTGTGGGAAGTGGGAACTTGCTCATTTTCAAGCTTCATGAGTTGGAGCAGGCAAAAATTCCAACCTGGGGGGGTGTTTTCTTTGGTTTTCCTAGTTGGAGGTCGGAAATGGCAAGATTTCGTCGAATGCAGCAAACGTTTTTAACTACAAACTGCTCCTTTAACAGGTCAGAGAAGTCGATATTGTTTTTGATGGACAAGTCTGCATGAGATTTTCTGGAATATTCTGAAATCTTTCCCTGGTTTCCTGAAGCAGTCTCGAATGCATAAATTTCACCAATTTAAAATGGATATTGTGAATTGATTCTGCCCAAAAGTTGTGTGTATATTGTTAGTATTTTGTCTTCTGGGAGACATGTAACTATCTTATTTAGCGTCTGAAGGGCAGTACTAAATGGAGGGGAAAAAAAAAAAAAAAAGATCTTTAAACAAAATAACAATTTAAACTGATCATCCTGTTCAAAAGTTTACACCCCCCTGGCTCTTAATGTATCGTGTTGCCTTCTTGAGCATCAGTGAATGTTTTGCACCTTAAATAATAGTCGTGTACGAGT
>NC_071261.1:26981331-26983831 GCF_023375685.1 Ictalurus furcatus
ATGTATTTATTTCTACTAAACAGCATCCCATGTACACGCAGCAGTGGAGTAACGTCATTATTTCCATCTCGCTCAGCTCAAACATGGGGGGTTGATTTTCCAGCAAACTCTGTGATGAATTTTAGTGTCGTACAAACAGACGTCTGGGATTTCAAGATCGCAGAAATCAACGCAGAATCGAGCTCGCAAACTCTCAAAATTAGAGCAGATTTTCCGCAGGTCTGAGCCGAGACGCGTCGTGTGACGTCATCACAACACGCGCTCAGCCAAAGCCGTCTTCGAGTCACGTGCGTCGGACATGAGGACGGCTGAAAGGTCTCGTTTACCAACAAACATCACTGTGAAAGACCGTGCAGAACTATTTCGTGCGACTGCAATTTCGCCGATTCAAGTAGTTTCCTGCAAAAAAGCACAAAAAAAAACCTCCACAAATTGCACCGCAAATGTTGAAGAAAAAAAAAACCAACAAAATCAAGTATTTTTGGCTGCAATAATCAGAAAAAGAACTGTACGGACTGCATCGTGCTGCTTTTTTAAGCAATTTTATTTTGTGCTGCTATTTGTTTGTCCATCTGCTCTGTGTGCTGCTTTACTTCTCGTGCCATTTTATTTCAATTACCGTTGGTCGACGCAAAACATTTCTAAATGCGCTTTAGAAATAAATCTTGGTTATTTATGATTTTTTTTATTTTATAAGCATTGTTGCACTCGTACATTGTTTATTTCTTTTCTTTTTTTTTAACGCTGCTACATGCTTCATGCTTCAGTTAAGGTGAACGTATTGAGTTTAAATAAGGATGTTTAAAACACTTCACCAAATAAAACCACTTATAAAAGTCAATTAAAAGATCCTGCAGGGTTATTAAATCGGCTATTGCCTTGTATGTTTGTGCCACAATATCATGATTATGCTGGAGATTAGCGCTGCAACTAACGATTATTTGCAGAAATCGATTAATCAGATGGGGCGGGGCGGGCGGGCAAACGTTCAGTACCATTTTATTTAAAATAAAATCCACAAACTGAGTGTTTGTCCAAATATATATGAGAGAAAGATAGAGATATTATATAAAATTGTATTTATGCCTTATTATTATTATTATTATTATTATTATTATTATTATTATGCATAATTAATCTACAGTCGTAAATGACTTATAAAATCTCACTTTCACTGCACCTTATGGTTGGTGTTACTCACAGCCTTTAGGCATAATGTTTTACTTGCGTTTACTTGGATCGTAGAGTTTTCGTTAGACGTTACAGATCTTACTCACACTCCGACTGTTTATCATTACCAGTGAGGAGCAACGCGACCTCGTTGCTAATAGATCACCTCCGTTATAATAAACGACAGAATGTACACTGCAAACGCACAAATACAGCATATAATGACAATAAACTGGAATCAAACTAAAGCTTTTAAGCAACTCGCACCAGTTTCCCCTGCCTCCTGCACACAGTGCGGAGGCAGGGGAAACTGAGACAGTGCGGCATTTTGGATATAAACATGTTTGTGCTCGTACAGCACTGTCGTGCTTCAGTGCTACACAAACTCCACTTTATAAAGTTTACAGGTTACAGTCTTCTCCGTGGGATTTAATATAAATTGCCCCCCTGCCTTGCGCCTCCGTCTGATGGTGACTGGGGTCATGTTGGGAATAAAAGGTAACGTCGACAAACAGTAAACTGAAGAAAGTCATTGTCAGTGACTCTGGGTATCTCCTACAGCTAGTGGCATCGCATTACGTGCATTTGACATTATGTGCCATCGACTAGCAAGCGGCTTATACTTCCAGTTAGTAAAAAACCGCTAGAGTTCCTTTTGAGACGATATTACCTGTCTAAAATTCATACACTAGACTGTAGAGTATACAGTGCATAGTGTAAGTGTACAGTACTTCATTTGGGACACGACTTTAGTACTTACTCTCCGAAGCGTGTTTTCGGAGCAGAAGTAACGTAGTGAGTAAATCTCCCCCGTGCCGCGCGCAGACCAACTAATCCATAATGAGGTTCGTTCACAATGATTTTCATAATCGATTAGCATCAATTAGCTGTTGCAGCTCTACTGTATATCTTTGCATAAATAAATCAATGAAGCCGATACTGCGATTTTCACCATTTTTGAGACGAACAGAAACGTCACCCTGAGAAACTAAATCTGGCCAAATGTAGATTTTAAACGTCAGTTTTAAAACTGTAAACATACTCCTCAGTCAGAGCGGCAACTCTGTCCATCATGCCTTTCAGCCTTTTATAATCACTATAATAACGGTTATATGGGTGTGGACTTCTAAAAGGGATGAGATTTCATTATTCAAAAATAGCACCTCCTATGTTCCTCAGCTTCCTCCCAAACCGGGTACGGAAAACGTTTTCAGGTCCGCGATCCGCTAAATATCATATAACCACACAAGTATCCACACAAGCCGAGTCCCAGATACTCCCTAGGACAGAGGTGAATTCAAACAAAAGCAGCTCTCGTCAGCTACAGCGG